>NW_013955387.1:4959-6487 GCF_001266775.1 Austrofundulus limnaeus
ATTATTATGTATGTAAAATAAGATATATTACTTATTAAAAAGAAATGGAGTAAAATAAGCTGATTTTTTTCTCTTTTTTTTCTTACCAGATCCACAGAATACAGGATGTTCTGATGATTTTTCTCCGGCCCTCCTGAAACGTCGCTGTCTTGACGCACTCAGCAAGACCATGGACCTGTGCGTCAGAATATTGGACGAACTGTAAGATTTTTTCTGCTCGTTGTACCTAGAAAAAATGTCAGAACCTCCTTTGTCACTTAACGTAATAAATCACCTTCAATCAGCCGTAGATGAATTAAGACAAATTCCGTTACCTGTCAATGTAAACTCTTTCCAAAATTCTCCTGTTGAGATAATTTCTCAGGAAAATCATTTAAATGAAAGACGGCAAACTGTGGACTTTTTCCACACTTCGGACAAAGCAATTTCAAATCTTCCTTTTTATGATTTGCAAGCTGAAATATACAGATTACGGGAAATCCCTTTGCCTGTAAACTTGACACATATTTCTCCTGACGAGATAATTTCTCAGGAGACTCGTCCGGAAGAAAGATCTCAGACAGATGAATATTTTCAACTTTTAGAGAAAGCTGTATCAGATCTTTCTCAAATCCAGGAAGATGAAAACTCTTTACAAAATTTATCTCAGAGTGAAAATGCTCTACACAAGCTTAATCAATTCGTTTCAGGATTCGGGGCTGTGCCTTCAGATGACATTCGTCAATACGGAGCAGGACTCTCAACAGAAAAGATTCAAAATGCGCAAATTTCTACTCGTGAACRATTTAATAACCGTGAAATTCGGCAACAGGTTTTTTTTTTTACCTCGTTCAGATAATGCACCGAATTTAGCCGAATATTACACAAATGTTATGAGTATTCTGTCAAATCTCGCTGACAGGGTTGAAGCTTTATCCCATAGAAATGACTTCATTCAGATTGAGTTATCTGGTGAAAACGTTTCCCATAATGCTACGTTCCACGTCGATGAAAACCCAACCAACATTTTACTTGAATTTACAGATTTTCTGGACCGTTTAATACAGTCCGATGGACAAATAGATTCAGACGGTGATTTTGAATTAATCATTCAAGTTGTTAAAAATCCGAGGGGAGGAATCAAGCGGGAAGCTGAAAAATCTTTGGATGCTGAATTAATAAATAAAAAGAGAAAACATCTTTTCATCGTCCCTGAACAAAATGATCAGTTGTGTTTTGCAATTAGCTTATTACACACTTACAATCCACATTTAAAAGATGACGAGGCTGTAAATTTTGCCAGAACTTTACAACATCAAGCCGGCTTTACAGATCAGACACCTGTAACATTTTCTGATATATGCAAATTCGAGAATATTCTGAACTGAAAAATTTTTCAGTTTTTTCGCGTTTCCGATCACACAGCCATTCAGAAATTTGAAACAACATTTTCAGATAGAACTAGACCGCTTTATCTCTTTCTGTTTTACAATCATTATTACAGTATCAAAATATCAAAGCTTTCTTGGGGTGTAAATATTTCTGTAAC
>NW_013955387.1:7487-9110 GCF_001266775.1 Austrofundulus limnaeus
TACAATCATTATTACAGTATCAAAATATCAAAGCTTTCTTGGGGTGTAAATATTTCTGTAACTTTTGTTTTACTCAGTTAATTAATTTACACACACAGTTGTGGAGGGTTTTGTCCAATCTGTAATAAACTGCTCTGTCCCAGTCAATATTTATGACAGAACTTGTCGTAATCAGGCATGTTTTTTAAGACAAACTGCTGTTCGCAGACCCGTGGCCCAGAAAAACATCAGTAACTGCGAGCTGATAAAAAAACGCCTTAAATGCCAAAAAATTTATCGCATTCTCATATCTAAAAAAGAAACGCACCACATTTGTGCACTGCGAAAATGCAGCGTTTGTCATCAACCCATACCGTTAGGGGCAGACGTGACGCGCGGAAGCCATCATTGCTTCATTCAATCCTGTGCAGTGGATGACCGTGTGAATGATAAAATCATTTTTTATGACCTTGAAACATTTGCAGATGAGCAGAACGTAAACGTACCATTTCTGGTGTATACCAAAAATATCACAGGTTCTGAGTGGTCTTCTTACGGTCTTGATTGCATTCATAATTTTATGATGTATTTCAGAAGGCCTTTGTTTCGGAATTTTACATTTATTGCACACAATGCTCCTGGGTTTGATTCCTACCTCATCCTCAATGTGATGGTGAAGCTTGGGATAAAATTGGCAATCGTTACGCAAGGCAGTAAATTATTGTGCTTCACCGAACCTGATTTTAATTTAAGGTTTATAGACAGTCTTAGTTTTCTCAGCATGAAACTGTCAGCCAAGCCCAAGGCTCTGGGTTTTTCAAATAGCTCAAAAGTTTTTTTTCCACACAAATTTTCCTCRGAGCAACATTTGAAATATGTAGGTGCATTTCCTCCACCTGGTGATTATGGAGTGGAAAAATGTCACCTACAGAATGAGAGAAATTTGACACTTGGTACACGCAAGTGTCTCAAAAAACGTTCAACTTTAAAAAAGAAGCTCTTTTTTATTGTAGAAACGACAGAGAAATTCTTTTGAGAGGTTGCATTAAATTCAGACAAAAATTTTTTCAACAAAGTCATATTGATCAGTTTAATAAAATCACTATTGCCGGTGCGTGCATGTCTGTTTTTCTCAGCATTTTTTTGAAACCGAATACACTCACTATTCCGTCTCCTGTGAACTACGTTAGACAATGCAAAACATTTTCAAACGTGTCTGTTCAATGGTTAGAGTGGCTGGCGTTTTCCAATAGAATGATTATTCAATAAGCTTTAAACAGAGGTGAAAAGCAGTTTGGGCAGTTTTTGTAGACATTATGCAGAATTTCAGGGTGTGAAATAATAAAAAATAAATTTTTCGGCAGTATTTTTCACGAATGTCCAAACTGCTTTTTACCTCTTGAAAAATGTCCTCTAAGACAYGTTCCATTTGCAGAGCTGTACAATACCACCAATGAAAAATTACAGGCATTGAAATCAGTCCATGGTCTCCAGGTTCAGGTTATTTGGGAGCACGAGTGGACTCAAATGAAACAAACAAACCCCGAATTGAAACGTTTCCTCCTGAATGTCCTGATGCATGTCAGTAATCCAGGTAAAAAATCAAAAGGAAAAAATGTATAGGTCCTCTGGACGGGTTCTTCT
>NW_013955387.1:10110-11501 GCF_001266775.1 Austrofundulus limnaeus
AGACCGTCCATCATTAAACAGAGGTGGAGGCCTCCTTTTTCAGTTGTCCCCCTCCTACAGCGCTGCTATTGCCAGTATCACTCCACCCCTTGTTAACAATAGGTGTTAATTAGGGTGAATGATAGCCATGTGATGTGAGTATCAGTCACATGGAGGCAGGGCTCAAAAGCCTGAAGTTTGCCTGAAACTCTCAGACTGAAGAAGTCTCTTGGAAGAGAGACGAAACRTTTCATTAAAGAAGAACCCGTCAAGAGGACCTATACAATTTTTTTCCTTTTGTTTCCTCCTGAAATTTCAGGCTCCTGTTCCCCTCTCCCCAYGGGACACTCTTTTCGGAGGAAGAACATGCGCCATTAAATTGAAGTACACAGCGGAACCGGATGAGAATATTATCTTTCAAGATTTCTGTTCTCTGTATCCGTTTGTGAATGCCACCTGCTCATACCCCTCGGTCACCCCAATATAATTTACAAAGATTTTGACRAACCTCAAAATTACTTTGGTTTCATTCGGGCGATCGTTGCACCACCACTAGGATTATTTTTTCCCATCTTACCATCAAAAACATCTAGAGGTAAACTCGTTTTCACTCTCTGCAGTTCTTGTGCAGAAATCAATACCCAACAGATTCTTGCACCCACAGCAACGAACAGCGTGCTTTGACAGGTGTCTGGGTCACGGAAAAATTTAATGAGGCTCCAAAATATGGTTACCATGTGCTAAATATCACAGAAGTCTGGTATTTTGACGAACACAGCAACTCCATTTTCACTGATTACATAAAAACATTTCTCAAAACCAAACAAGAAAGTTCTGGTTTTCCCAAAGACGCAAACGATTCAGAAAGCAGAGAAAAACATGTCCGTGATTATGAAATTAATCAGGGCATTAATCTAGATCCTGAAAAAATAGAGGTCAACCCTGCAAAAAGACAAGTAGCTAAATTATGCTTGAACAGTTTCTATGGGAAATTTGCGCAAACAAATGAACTAACTCAAACATGTTTCATCAAAGAACCTGAAGAGTTTTTCAACTTTYTATTTTCGGGAAAAYATAAAGTCCAATTCTTTCACTTTATCAATGCTGAAACTGTTTTACTTCAGTGGACTTATCTTAAATGCTGTGTCTCTGTACCAAACAGAACAAATAATGTTTTTTGTTTTTGCAGCATTTACGACAGCTTATGCGAAACTAAAATTACTAGAATGCCTGCAGCAGCTGAAAGAAAAAGTTCTTTACATGGACACAGATTCAATAATCTACATGATAAAAAAAAGATGAGGTCCGTCTAAAAGAGGGAGATTTTCTGGGTAATTTGACCGATCAATTAAACCAGAGGTGTCAAACTCCAGTCCTCGAGGGCCACTATCCTGCATGTTTTAGAGGTTTTC
>NW_013955387.1:12501-12993 GCF_001266775.1 Austrofundulus limnaeus
ATCTGGGCGAAAGCCGAATGTATCAAAAAAGGTAGCTTTTCCATCTTCCTCCAAAGTCAGGGCGAGCCAATGTTCACCAGGCAGATGAGATGCGTGTGTGTTCACTACAAAATATGCAGGTCTTTGTATTTCATTTGATAATAACTGCAGCTGATCTGACGCCCAAACGCCACAAAAATGCTTTCCGATCAGGTAATGCAGGATGCTCTCAATCTGGTGATTGTTCATATTTATTTATTTTTTTTTTTTCCTCTTCAGACTTTTTTTTAATAGTAATCCACAAGCACTTGTCGTTTTGCATTAATCTCCAGAATAGAGTCGTAGCAGGCATAGACTATTAACGTTACTGTGTTTGGAAGTGCCGTTCTGAATCGCATTTCTAATCTTAAATTACCATTTGAAATTGGCGAGAGGGCGTCGTTATCCTCTGCAGTGTTTAAATTAAACAGAAAAAGAGAGTACCCCTCGTTAAAATCTTCACGAGTTATGCTC
>NW_013955388.1:0-505 GCF_001266775.1 Austrofundulus limnaeus
ATATATTTCTGTGC
This sequence comes from Austrofundulus limnaeus, assembly GCF_001266775.1. NCBI lineage: Eukaryota > Metazoa > Chordata > Actinopteri > Cyprinodontiformes > Rivulidae > Austrofundulus > Austrofundulus limnaeus. The sequence continues at coordinate 15 of NW_013955388.1, forward strand.
ATTGTGAAAGTAAAAAGCACTACTTTCTCATGTTGGCAAAAAGATAATGATGTTATAAGACCTTTTATGACTGAAGGTGTTCAGATGATAGCAAAAAACTGCAGATTTTTTTGTTATTCTGTCATTCTGAGGTTTTAATACGGTTTTAACATTAAAAAGCTGCTTAAAAATAAGCATTACACGGCTTGTCAAAGGTTATGATGTCACACCTTGTTAAGTCGCTTTCTTCTTCTCTCTCTTATCAATAGCGAACGCTATTTTTAAAATCTAATCTGTGAAGACAGTTTAAGATTTTATTTGCATGCATTTCTGTCTTTTGACAATTTTTAAAGGATCCTTAAGCCAGTTTTGACATCCCTGTGGTGTTCAGTTATAAGCTGGCTGGTTATATATAAGTGTACGGACACAAAGTTTCCTAAAATACACATACAGTGGTTTGCAAAAGTATTCATACCCATTGAACTTTTCCATATTTTGTCACATTACAACCA
>NW_013955388.1:2370-8023 GCF_001266775.1 Austrofundulus limnaeus
TGGTTGTAATGTGACAAAATATGGAAAAGTTCAAGGGGTATTAATACTTTTGCAAACCACTGTATATTCTGATCTGATGTAAGTCTTTGAACACACCATCAGATTAATTAAGCAAGATGTTTCCTACCGGCGAAGTTTGTAGATGCCAGAATGGATACTTTTATGCTGATTGGGTTGGCATGTGAAGTCCAACCGAGTCTGTGGCTTAGCTGTGCAGAAGTTCCCTGGTCATCTGGTTTGTCAGTTTGCATTCACTGGAGAATGTTGTCCAGCACACCGTGGCGGCTGCTTCCTTGCGGGCACACTGGTGGTCATCTGACTTGAATTAAATCAGCCTCATTGTTTCAATCAATGTAAATCTCCTTCCTGAAAAGCTCCTTCAGAACAAAACTACAAAAAGGAAATAAAGTTGGAAAAACGGATGGCCTCGCCCCGGGATGGGGAAAGATGGAGCTGAAAACTACTCTCTCCTCAAAATACTTCTTAGAACTCAACACATGGCAGAACAATGAAAAACTCCTTGTTCACAACAGAACTTCTCATTGGTTAAGACTTTCTGCGGTGGTCACATGACCTATCCGGACATGTAACAGAAGAACAGAGTAATAGTTAATCAAAACCAGATCAAGTTACTAAACAATGTCATGATTATTACAGTAATTAAATCAGAGTACCAAGGTATTGTTTTGACACTTCACAGATGCTTTTTATAGTTACAAATGGAAAACATGGGTGAAAAATAAAATGTTTTCAAGGTTAATAGATAAGTTCAACATGGTGCAAAATAAAATGTCCACAGGGTGGTGTTGCTGACCCACAGATAAATCTGATGGGAGTCTTTTGATGTTTTTGTCTCGTCTTGTTTAACATCCGGGGCCCTTTGATGTCAAACAATGTTTATTCCAGTCTTATTCTGAAAGAGGTGATAAACAAATTAACTGGCGACAGGAAGTCTAGTCTTTGTTCTAAGGCCTAAAGGAGAAGTATCAGATGAGATAACAGGAGAAGTAATTACTCAGACTTTGAGATGTTGCAGGCAGGATGAAAAAGGTGGAGTTAACAGGAACAATAGTTTGACTGTCTCTTGTTGAGAAGATATTCACGTTTCTGCTACATCACCTTCACTGTCAGAGTCTTCATCAGTTTCTGAAGCTTCAGAAACAACCCATTTAAAATATAAAATGTGAAATATGCCATTAGTTATCAATTTTTCATATTGTTTAATCAATGACACTAAGTTCAGTTGTATAAAATTTAACAACATATTAAAGGAAAATATATTAAAACTCTATCCATGTTTATGTAAAATCAGCTAAAACACAAGCAATTTAAAATGACAATATTGAGATATTCACTTAACAAAAGAAGCAACATTGCTCACCAGCAGTTTTGTGAATTTCATTGTCTGTCTGAGTGGAGACAGTAACCAGCTCTGAACGTCTGAGTACCTACAATGATATACAGTATTGTATCGTTGTTAGGTCAATGGTCTCCTTGCCAATATATACGGTATGCATTAAAACATTATCATAGCATATTGAAAATCATATGTACTAAAATTTTAACTCTTATCTATGAAATAAACATAATTTCATTAAAATCACAAAGGATATCTTACATCGCATGAAATAATAAAATGTGTAAAAGAAAAAACAAGTGAAAAAAACAATAAAACATTCTATGAACTGAGTACTAGGAAATGTTTAGGCGTGTGTTTGGATAAGGAACTAAAAAATAGGTCTTAAAATATCCAGTTTCAGTTTCATTAGCATATAATAAATAAAACAGGTGGAAACAAAAACATTTACCCATTTCTTTTCTTTTGTATTTGGCACTAACTGATACAGTTCTTGTTTTTTTTCAGCATGTTTACTTGGCAGCTGGCATCACAATTCTGTAGAGAAATAAAAAGTAATTTGAAATCGTTATTGCTCTACAACAGAAGAAAATGGCTCTTTATATCATAAAAGTTGCAGACCCCTGATCTAATGCAACCCTTGATTTTATATTAGTGGAACCTAGATTTCAGATGAATGAAATAGATATCAATAATACTGATCATAACTAAAACATACCAGCTTTGCAGCATCATTCACAGCAGCAACAGTGTTGTCATATTCTGTTATGGCATCAAAGAACCTGAAATGTTAATGATAACTGATCAGCTATCTGAACAGAAAAAACAACATACATGAAAGATGGTATCACAGCAAAACAAAAAAACTGGATTTTTGTGCTGTATGAACATTTGTTTGATGCAAACTCTTAAAAACAAAAAAAAAATTGCTGACTATTTTGTTTTATTGTGAAGACTTTAATGCTACTTGACTGTAAAACTGCTATACAAATAGTTTACTTAATAGAGGCCCCTGTCCCATATTATCATAACACACTTGATGTATTTTTAATGCACTGCTAGGATATATTAGTTAAGCAGGTCTTCTGGACGGGTTTTTGTTAAAAGGCTTCGTCTCTCTCTTCCTTGCTGGAAATGCTTCGTCTCTGAGAGACTGAGCATTTGAAAAAAAAAAAACCCGTCCAGATGACCTGTTTAACTTTTTTCCTACCTGGATTACTGAGATGCATCAGGACATATTAACTAGGATCTTACCGTGATTTTGTTTCGCTTGACAGCGCAAGCTCTGGGGTTGGTTTGAGATGCGCCGATGGAAGTGGTTCCAGATGGTCCGGCCGCTCCCGCTCCATAGCCCAACAGATTACTGCTCTGTCAGGTTGTGACACCACCACTAGTGCACGTCTGCGCCCCCCTGGGGAACACTGTTGGTACCGCCGTAGGCAGCAGAACACGTTTGTGTTGTACTGAACAACCTAACGACTCTTTTAAAGTGGGGACAAAATCAAAACAGCCCGACTCAAAATGTTCAGAACACAGAACAGAGGAGGCTGTAGGCTCCCATTTCTCATGAGTACGGCTAACCTGCTTCACCCACTTTGAACGAAGCTCTGGATCCTTGGGAAACTTAAATAAACTAACACCATCTTTACGGGTGTTTGAACAAAACCCTGCGATACAACAAGCAGGCATTTTCGCTATCTACAACCGTCAAAAATCTGAAGAATTCAAGAAACATTTGCTACAAAACAACCTACTTTCAATGACAAAACTGGGAGACTCATCCCCCGGCGACGACACTTCCGCTTTCTTCCTCAGACACTAAGGGGCGCTACAGTTCTCCTAAATTTGCCTTGTTTTTGAAAAAAAGGATGCTATACAGACACGCTTGTAATTATTAAACAGATTGTTGGGAGGGACCTTTTGGTTTATAAAAAATGTCAGAAAATGTCAATATCGTGTCATCAGCACTTTAAACAGAGGTGGAGGCCTTCATGCCCAGTTGTCCCCCTCCTACAATGCTGTTATTGCAAGTATGATTCAGCACCCTGTTAGGAAAAGGTGTGATTCAGAGCCCAGTGATAGTCGGGTGATAGGGCACATGACCCTCTTTGAACAATAAAGCCAATCAAGGCACTAACAACCTATCGATAGGCTGATGGTCCTCTTTTGCATGTGACCAACTTGTTTGTGACCATGTGGAGGCGGAGCTTATAAGGCTGGGTTCACTTGAAACTCATCAGACTGAAGAAGTGTCTCGGAGGAGAGACGAAAAGTTTCATTTAAAGAAGAACCCATCCAGAGGTCCGACTTATTTTTCTTTTTGATTTTTCTAGCTGGATTACTGAGATGCATCAGGACATTTGAACACAAAGCTGATTTTGTCAGAATGACAGATTGTTCTTTTCGAGGTAATAAAAAGTGAGCTTTGAGCGGCAGAAACAGTTAGCCACAGATCAATTCAGCTGATTTCCTGCATCTTCGTGTAGAACAGGAAATGTTCAGCTGGAGGTCAGAGTCCATTCTGGGTGAACATAGAAGAAGAAGGAGGACTGAAAGCTGAATTAGGGTGAGTGTTAACTCCACATTCTTCTTATTCTGCAATCAGAGTCTCTGAGAGGCTTTTCTCTCTGTGGAGGGAAGAAGATTCAGCTTTCAGGACAAGCTGCAGCTTCTGCCTCACGCTCTACATTTCCTCTCTGTCCACAAGAAGAAAACCTCACTGTTCAAACTTTAACACCTGCTGCTCACAGGAAAAGAGAGGCTTTAGAAACTGGAATCCATATTTAGTTAAAAGTTCTTTGTGTGTCCAGTTGTTCCAGACTCCTGGTGTGATCCCAGTTAAAACTGGTCTACATAGACTCTGATTTGACTCTCATCACAGGAGAGCAACAGGTCTGCCATGTTGGGAGGAGGGAAAAATCAATCAGACTAAAGAAAAAAACATTAAAACATTTGTGAAAGAAGTACAGTTTGAATAAAACTTAAAACAGTTTGTAACATTTCACAAGACTTTATAGAACTATATAGAATCAGGTTTTTGCTCTGATTTAGTTATGAGTGCTTCTGGCTGCTGTCAGGTTCATACAGGTGAGTGCTAACTGTTGCTGCTCCACACGTCTTTACATTCTCTGCAGTCAGCCTCTAAAACTCACCACACTGCAGAGTCGATGTTCTTTAAATGTCCTATAAAACTTGATGTAATGAAGCATTTTAACGTRCTGCACACAGGAGCTTCTGCAGGCTGCAGAGTCTGAGCTACAGCTGATCACTTTATTGGAAAACATCAWTCACACATTTTTTCACAGAAACCATCTGATAATGACCCGCCTTCTTCAGTTTCCAGAGGGGTTAAAGCCGTCATCGTGTTTTCCTAGTGACTGCTGTGGTGTTGGTACTAGAGGTGAGGTTGTCAGTAAGATGAAGCAGGAACTTCTTACTGCTGAACCTCTCCACAGCAGAAAAATCAATATGTAGGTAAATGCTGTTTGTTCCTCCTAAAACCATCAACAGCTCTTTGTTCTTTCAACATGAGGCAGAGATTATGGGATCTGCACCAAGCTGTGAACTGATCCACCTCCATTCTGTATGCTGACTCATCATTTTTACTGATCAGTCCAGCACTGTTGTGTCATCAGCAGACTTGGCAGTATGGTTACTATCAGATTTGTSAGTTCAGTCATGTGTGAGCAGAAAGAACAGTAGGGGGCTGAAAACACAGCCCTGTGGGCTGCCTCTGCTCACTGTGAGAGTTCTTCATGAAGGGTTTATAAAGCACGTCTGTGAGGATGATGCTTGTAATCACTGGTGATGTTAAAGCTCTGCCACAGGGAGGTGTGTCCCATCTTTCTTCCTCCTGCGTTTATTCAGGTGACATGATCAGAACAAGTTCAAAGCTGCAGCTTTATTGATTCATAGAAACAGATACTTGTATATTTTCGTACCTGAATGAAGGAAATTTAGTAATTGATTAATTGAATGTTAGATGTAGTATTGTATTTTATACTTTCTGATCATTTCAGCCTTTAAGGTTAAAACAGACAAAGAGTTGTGTGTCTTATGTGTTCTGTTGTGTAGCCTAAACAAAAATGAGTGACATTCTGATGTATGAGATAAAAGGTAACACCTCCAGAGGTGTAACCAGGAAGAGATGTACATTATAAGGTCAATTCATTGTTATAGCAAAATAAGTTGTCAGTGTGTTTGTCAGAGTCTCTGTTTAGAGCAGGGCTCCTGTGTTTTGTTTTGGTTCAGCCCAAGGTCTTACGCTGAGGCCTGCTGAGTGCTGTACTGTGAACC
>NW_013955388.1:9023-10015 GCF_001266775.1 Austrofundulus limnaeus
TATCAGCTACAGTTATAGCAGCTAAAGTGACATCAGCTGAAATCATATATCATATATCAGCTACAGTTATAGCAGCTATAATTACATCAGCTGAAATCATTTATCATATATCAGCTACAGTTATAGCAGCTAAAGGTACATCAGCTGAAATTACATATATATCAGCTAAAGTTGTAGCTGCTATAATTACATCAGCTGAAATCATTTATCATATATCAGCTACAGTTACAGCAGCTAAAGTTACATCTGCTGAAATCATATATCAGCTAAAGTTATAGCAGCTATAATTACATCAGCTGAGATCATTTATCATATATCAGCTACAGTTATAGCAGCTATAAATACATCAGCTGAAATAATTTATCATATATCAGCTAAAGTATAGCAGCTAAAGTTACATCAGTTGAAATCATACATCAAATCTCGGCTTAGGTTATAGCAGCTAAAGTTACATCAGCTGAAATCGTGTATCAGCTAAAGTTATAACAGCTATAATTATATCAGCTGAAATCATTTATCTTATATCAGCTAAAGTATAGCAGCTAAAGTTACATCAGCTGAAATCATTTATCATATATCAGCTACAGTTATAGCAGCTGTAGTTACATTAGCTGAAATCATTTATCATATATCAGCTACAGTTTTAGCAGCCAAAGTTACATCAGCTGAAATCATTTGATATATCAGCTAAAGTATAGCAGCTATAGTTACATCAGTTGAAATCATATATCAAATATCAGCTTAGGTTATATCAGCTAAAGTTACATCAGCTGAAATCATTTATCGTATATCAGCTAAAGTATAGCAGCTAAAGTTACATCAGCTGAAATCATTTATCATATATCAGCTAAAGTTACAGCAGCTGAAGTTACATCAGTTGAAATCATATATCATATATCAGCTAAAGTATAGCAGCTATAGTTACATCAGCTGAAATCATATATATCAGCTAAAGTATAGCAGCTAAAGTTACATCAGCTGAAATCATATAT
>NW_013955389.1:0-321 GCF_001266775.1 Austrofundulus limnaeus
ACCTAAAACACACAACACACAAACCTATAACACACAACACACAAACCTAAAACACACAACACACAAACCTAAAACACACAACACACAAACCTATAACACACAACACACAAACCTATAACACACAACACACAAACCTGATCACAACTATAGTCTGAATTCACTCATTAGTGACGATGAAAGACTGAGAATCACAATGTGAAACCTGGTCTCAGGCGTTGTTGTGTGTCCTTCAGATGTGCGTTGTGTTGTTTCCTTCAGATGCAGGTGTTGTTGTGTGTCCTTCAGATGCAGGTGTTGTTGTGTTTCCTTCAGATGCAGGTG
>NW_013955389.1:2559-3523 GCF_001266775.1 Austrofundulus limnaeus
TGTTTCCTTCAGATGCAGGTGTTGTTGTGTGTCCTTCAGATGTGCGTTGTGTTGTTTCCCTCAGATGCAGGTGTTTTGTTTCCCTCAGATGCAGGTGTTGTTGTGTGTCCCTCAGATGCAGGTGTTGTTGTGTTTCCTTCAGATGCAGGTGTTGTTGTGTGTCCCTCAGATGCAGGTGTTGTTGTGTTTCCTCCAGATGTGTTTTGTGTTGTTTCCTTCAGATGCAGGTGTTGTTGTGTGTCCCTCAGATGCAGGTGTTGTTGTGTTTCCTTCAGATGCAGGTGTTGTTGTGTTTCCCTCAGATGCAGGTGTTGTTGTGTTTCCTTCAGATGCAGGTGTTGTTGTGTGTCCTTCAGATGTGCGTTGTGTTGTTTCCCTCAGATGCAGGTGGTGTTGTGTGTCCCTCAGATGCAGGTGTTGTTGTGTTTTCCTCAGATGCAGGTGTTGTTGTGTTTCCTTCAGATGCAGGTGGTGTTGTGTGTCCCTCAGATGCAGGTGGTGTTGTGTGTCCTTCAGATGTGCGTTGTGTTGTTTCCCTCAGATGCAGGTGGTGTTGTGTCTCCTTCAGATGCAGGTGTTGTTGTGTTATTTCCCTCAGATGCAGGTATTGTTGTGTGTCCCTCAGATGCAGGTGTTGTTGTGTGTCCCTCAGATGCAGGTGTTGTTGTGTGTCCCTCAGATGCAGGTGTTGTTGTGTGTCCCTCAGATGCAGGTGTTGTTGTGTTTCCCTCAGATGCAGGTGGTGGTGTGTTTTCCTCAGATGCAGGTGTTGTTGTGTGTCCCTCAGATGCAGGTGTTGTTGTGTTTCCCTCAGATGCAGGTGTTGTTGTGTGTCCTTCAGATGCAGGTGTTGTTGTGTGTCCCTCAGATGCAGGTGGTGTTGTGTGTCCCTCAGATGCAGGTGGTGTCGTGTGTCCCTCAGATGCAGGTGTTGTTGTGTGTCCCTCAGATGCAGGTGTTGTTG
>NW_013955389.1:3735-4648 GCF_001266775.1 Austrofundulus limnaeus
TTTCTGACTTCTGTCACTCTTTCTGACACCTATCACTCTTTCTGACATCTATCACTCTTTGACATCTTTCACTCTTTCTGACTTCTATCACTCTTTCTGACTTCTGTCACTTTCTGACATCTTTCACTCTTTCTGACTTCTATCACTCTTTGACATATTTCACTCTTTCTGACTTCTGTCACTCTTTCTGACACCTATCACTCTTTCTGACATCTATCATTCTTGACATCTTTCACTCTTTCTGACTTCTATCACTCTTTCTGACTTCTGTCACTTTCTGACATCTTTCACTCTTTCTGACTTCTATCACTCTTTCTGACATCTATCACTCTTTGACATCTTTCACTCTTTCTGACTTCTATCACTCTTTCTGACTTCTGTCACTCTTTCTGACATCTTTCACTCTTTCTGACTTCTATCACTCTTTGACATCTTTCACTCTTTGACATCTTTCACTCTTTCTGACTTCCATCACTCTTTGACATCTATCACTCTTTCTGACTTCCATCACTCTTTGACATCTATCACTCTTTCTGACTTCCATCACTCTTTGACATCTATCACTCTTTCTGACTTATATCACTCTTTGACATCTTTCACTCTTTCTGACTTCTATCACTCTTTTTGACTTCTATCACTCTTTGACATCTATCACTCTTTCTGACATCAGTCACTCTTTCTGACATCTTTCAGTCTTTCTGACATCAGTCACTCTTTCTGACATCTTTCACTCTTTCTGACATCAATCACTCTTTCTGACATATTTCAGTCTTTCTGACATCAGTCACTCTTTCTGACATCTTTCACTCTTTCTGACATCAATCACTCTTTCTGACATCTTTCACTCTTTCTGACATATTTCACTCTTTCTGACATCTTTCACTCTTTCTGACATCTTTCACTCTTTCTGACA
>NW_013955389.1:5463-5988 GCF_001266775.1 Austrofundulus limnaeus
CTCGTCTCCTTCAAAGGTCTCGTCTCCTTCAAAGGTCTTGTCTCCTTCAAAGGCCTCGTCTCCTTCAAAGGCCTCGTCTCCTTCAAAAGACCTTGTCTCCTTCAAAAGACCTTGTCTCCTACAAAGGTCTTGTCTCCTTCAAAGGTCTCGTCTCCTTCAAAGGTCTCGTCTCCTTCAAAGGTCTCGTCTCCTTCAAAGGCCTCGTCTCCTTCAAAGGTCTCGTCTCCTTCAAAGGCCTCGTCTCCTTCAAAGACCTCGTCTCCTTCAAAAACCTCGTCTTTTTCAAAAAACTCGTCTCCTTCAAAAGACCTTGTCTCCTACAAAGGTCTCGTCTCCTTCAAAGGTCTCGTCTCCTTCAAAGGCCTCGTCTCCTTCAAAAGACCTTGTCTCCTTCAAAAGACCTTGTCTCCTTCAAAAGACCTCGTCTCCTACAAAGGTCTCATCTCCTTCAAAGGTATCGTCTCTTTCAAAGGTCTCGTCTCCTTCAAAGACCTCGTCTCTTTCAAAGGTCTCGTCTCCTTCAAA
>NW_013955389.1:6988-8940 GCF_001266775.1 Austrofundulus limnaeus
CTCGTCTCCTTCAAAGACCTTGTCTCCTTTAAAGGTCTCGTCTCCTTCAAAGGTCTTGTCTCCTTCAAAGGTATCGTCTCTTTCAAAGGTCTCGTCTCCTTCAAAGACCTCGTCTCCTTCAAAGACCTCGTCTCTTTCAAAGGTCTCGTCTCCTTTAAAGGTCTCGTCTCCTTCAAAGACCTCGTCTCCTTCAAAGACCTTGTCTCCTTTAAAGGTCTCGTCTCCTTCAAAGGTCTTGTCTCCTTCAAAGGTATCGTCTCTTTCAAAGGTCTCATCTCCTTCAAAGACCTCGTCTCAGTGTTACAGTGTTATTCATAAAAAGGCAGTATGACTGCAGTGTGCAGAGTGAATATTAAATATTAGTACGACAGCAGCAGTGTACAGTTCAGTGATTATCAGTAAGGTGCAGTAATGTATCATAAGTCATAGATAATTCTAGTCTAGAATCTCTCATGTAGCTGATGGATGTCTGATGATCAGCTGGTTATGTTGCAGAAGGCTGGTGTCACAAAGTCGTACAGCAGTGTGTAGGCTGCTGATAAATAGTAATAATAAAGTTCTCTAAGGGGCCATGGCAGAAAATAGATGAGGACCATTGCTCTGTTTTCCAAGCTAAAGGCTCCGCCCATTTTCTGTGTACAGTTTCTGATGTACTGCCTGCTGATCAGCACTGTGTTGATCCTTTTATTTCAGAGAGTTTCCTCTGTCTGAACTGCTGTCAGAAACATGGACACAAACAGGAAGCAGGTCTAACTCCCACCTGCAGCATCACTCAGTTACCTTAAAACACATCCAGATACAGCTGCATGAAGAAGGCTCTGAAGCTTTGGGATTTCTGTATAAATGTCCTGCTGAGGGCTGTGTCTGTGATCGGAAGATCAGAGGTTAAACACCAGGGCAGCAGCTGGTTAAACACCAGGGCAGCAGCTGGTTAAACACCAGGACAGCAGCTGGTTAAACACCAGGACAGCAGCTGGTTAAACACCAGGACAGCAGCTGGTTAAACACCAGGACAGCAGCTGGTTAAACACCAGGGCAGCAGGGTTGGGTGTCTTACTCAAGGACACCACGACATGTGGGCATGTCCTCAGAGGATATGATGATGATGATGATGATGATGATGATGTCATTGTACGGAGCACAATGAAATTACATTGAAGAAACACAAGACAAACATGGGGGAACAGGTGATCAGGTCTTGCAGCAACCAGCAGGGGTCGCTCTTCCTTAAACCCTCTGTCCTCCTCAGAGGACACATGAAAACATCTAAAAGATGTAGGTAGGTTGGGTGGTTGTTTGCAGGTGTCTATCTGTCCACCTGTCTGTCCACCTGTCTCATGGCTGTCCACCTGTCCACCTATCTGTCCACCTGTCTCGTGTCTGTCCACCTGTCTCATGGCTGTCCACCTGTCTGTCCACCTGTCTCATGGCTGTCCACCTGTCTGTCCACCTGTCTGTCCACATGTCTGCCCACCTGTCTCCTGTCTGTCCACCTGTCTCCTGTCTGTCCACCTGTCTGTCCACCTGTCTCGTGTCTGTCCACCTGTCTCCTGTCTGTCCACCTGTCTGTCCACCTGTCTCGTGTCTGTCCACCTGTCTTGTGTCTTTCCACCTGTCTCATGTCTGTCCACGTGTCTCGTGTCTGTCCACGTGTCTCATGTCTGTCCACCTGTCTGTCCACCTGTCTCATGTCTGTCCACGTGTCTCGTGTCTGTCCACGTGTCTCATGTCTGTCCACCTGTCTGTCCACCTGTCTCGTGTCTTTCCACCTGTCTCATGTCTGTCCACCTGTCTCGTGTCTTTCCACCTGTCTCATGTCTGTCCACCTGTCTCTTGTCTTTCCACCTGTCTCATGTCTGTCCACCTGTCTGTCCACCTGTCTCATGTCTGTCCACGTGTCTCGTGTCTGTCCACGTGTCTCATGTCTGTCCACCTGTCTGTCCACCTGTCTC
>NW_013955389.1:9112-10147 GCF_001266775.1 Austrofundulus limnaeus
GTCCAGGTTCCACATGGTCTTACTGTGGTCCAGGTTCTATGTAGTCTTACTGTTGTCCAGGTTCCGCATGGTCTTACTGTGGTCCAGGTTCCACATGGCCTTACTGTGGTCCAGGTTGCACATGGTGTTACTGTGGTCCAGGTTCGATGTGGTCTTACTGTAGTCCAGGTTCCACATGGCCTTACTGTGGTCCAGGTTACATGTGGTCTTACTGTGGCCCAGGTTCCACATGATCTTACTGTGGTCCAGGTTCCACATGGTCTTACTGCGGTCCAGGTTCGATGTGGTCTTACTGTGGCCCAGGTTCCACATGATCTTACTGTGGTCCAGGTTCCACATGGTCTTACTGCGGTCCAGGTTCCATGTGGTCTTACTGTGGCCCAGGTTCCACATGATCTTACTGTGGTCCAGGTTCCACATGGTCTTACTGCGGTCCAGGTTCCATGTGGTCTTACTGTGGCCCAGGTTCCACATGATCTTACTGTGGTCCAGGTTCCACATGGTCTTACTGTGGTCCAGGTTCCATGTGGTCTTACTGTGGTCCAGGTTCCACATGATCTTACTGTGGTCCAGGTTCCATGTGGTCTTACTGTGGTCCAGGTTCCATGTGGTCTTACTGTGGTCCAGGTTCCACATGGTCTTACTGTGGTCCAGGTTCCACAAGGTCTCACTGTAGTCCAGGTTCCACGTGGTCTTACTGTGGTCCAGGTTCCATGTGGTCTTACTGTGGTCCAGGTTCCACATGGTCTTACTGTGGTCCAGGTTCTATGTGGTCTTACTGTGGTCCAGGTTCTATGTGGTCTTACTGTGGTCCAGGTTCTATGTGGTCTTACTGTGGTCCAGGTTCCACATGGTCTTACTGTGGTCCAGGTTCCACATGGTCTTACTGTAGTCCAGGTTCCACATGGTCTTACTGTGGTCCAGGTTCCACGTGGTCTTACTGTGGTCCAGGTTCCATGTGGTCATACTGTGGTCCAGGTTCCATGTGGTCTTACTGTGTTCCAGGTTCCACATGGTCTTACTGTGGTCCAGGTT
>NW_013955389.1:11128-11410 GCF_001266775.1 Austrofundulus limnaeus
CAGGTTCCACATGGTCTTACTGTGGTCCAGGTTCCACATGGTCTTACTGTGGTCCAGGTTCCACATGGTCTTACTGTGGTCCAGGTTCCACATGGTCTTACTGTGGTCCAGGTTCCATGTGGTCTTACCGTGGTCCAGGTTCCACATGGTCTTACCGTGGTCCAGGTTCCATGTGGTCTTACTGTGGTTCAGGTTCTATGTGGTCTTACTGTGGTCCAGGTTCCATGTGGTCTTGCTGTGGTCCAGGTTCTATGTGGTCTTACTGTTGTCCAGGTTCCACAT
>NW_013955389.1:12410-13551 GCF_001266775.1 Austrofundulus limnaeus
GGTCTTACTGTGGTCCAGGTTCCACATGGTCTTACTGTGGTCCAGGTTCCACATGGTCTTACTGTGGTCCAGGTTCCACATGGTCTTACTGTGGTCCAGGTTCCACATGGTCATACTGTGGTCCAGGTTCCATGTGGTCTTACTGTGGTCCAGGTTCCACATGGCCTTACTGTGGTCCAGGTTCCATGTGGTCTGGGTCCATGTGGTCTGGGTCCATGTGGTCTGGGTCCATGTGGTCTGGGTCCATGTTGTCTGGGTCCATGTGGTCTGGGTCCATGTGGTCTGGGTCCATGTGGTCTGGGTCCATGTTGTGGGTCAGGTTTCATGCATAGAGTTAAGGTAACTAGAGTCACATGACCTGTGATTCACTAACAGTGGTGTCAAACTTTTTCTCTGACGACTGAAGAGCCTCGGTGGAACAAGAACAGTCCAAATATTTGTGGATGTGCACGTGGACTTTTGTGTGCACGTGAACATTTGTGTGCACGTGAACATTTGTGTGCACGTGGACACGTTGGTGCTCTCTTTAAAGAAGTTCTGGTTTCAGGTGGGGATGAAGGTCCTCGGCGTCAGCGCAGCAGTGTCTCTGGAGGAAAGAAAGCTCCAAAAAGAAACGCTCTCTACAGACGACTGCAGAACTTCCTGTACAACGTTCTGGAGAGACCTCGAGGCTGGGCCTTCATCTACCACGCCTACGTGTAAATATACCTGTGTACATATACCTGTGTACATACACCTGTGAACATATACCTGTGTACATACACCTGTGTACATATACCTGTGTACATACACCTGTGTACATATACCTGTGTACATACACCTGTGTACATACACCTGTGTACATATACCTGTGTACATACACCTGTGTACATACACCTGTGTACATATACCTGTACATACACCTGTGTACATACACCTGTGTACATATACCTGTGTACATATACCTGTGTACATATACCTGTACATACACCTGTGTACATATACCTGTGTACATATACCTGTACATACACCTGTGTACATACACCTGTGTACATATACCTGTGTACATATACCTGTGTACATATACCTGTACATATACCTGTGTACATATACCTGTGAACATACACCTGTGAACATATACCTGTGAACATACACCTGTGAA
>NW_013955390.1:0-593 GCF_001266775.1 Austrofundulus limnaeus
GTTCTGAACTCTGATCTCTTGTGTATGACCCAAGCCCGCCTCACGGAAAACCCCAGAGCTAACAGACTAAGCTGAAGTCTGAAACCCGGACCCCAACCGAGACTCTCAATGTCTCTCAAGAGCTCTGTTCGGATCCCACAGACTCTAAGAAGATTAGTGGCCATTTTGCTATCCAAGTCTGTTTTCTTAAATGACCTGGCCACTAACCTGATCGTCTCTTGTACAGAGCTCCGGATTCCAGTGACGTGCTGCGCCCGATCCAGCTGCTTCTGTTTTATTAAAATCATTAAAACTCCTTTGGTGCCTGGCTTCTCAGTGAAACTCGCTAATTTAATCATTACAATTCCTTTGAATTCTAGGTCAGGGCTATTCAACTGGTGGCCTGCGGGCCACATCCAGCCCATGAATTACCAAAGTTACCAACTGGTTCATCTCTTAAACCCAAACCCCCGGTTTTCTACTTTAATTACCATGAGTTCCTTTAGTTAAACAGACATGTTTGGTAGAAATGTCAGAATCCTGGCTAGAAGCTGGTAAAACAATTTTTATGAACACTCAAGACAGTTAAAACTACAAGCAGTTGAAGATAAAAC
>NW_013955390.1:5789-7130 GCF_001266775.1 Austrofundulus limnaeus
ACTCTGTTTTCAAAACAAAATTGAGAAGTTATTTTATTAAGTGCACTGGCAAATACTGAATTATTTTTAATTTCGGGGTGGTGGTGGTTAGGGCAACCAAATGACTAGCATCAGCCCTGCAGACACACAATCATTGAGCCACATTGCCATCTGTGAAACCCAGTACAAAAGCAGACTCACATATTAAACTACATTGTGTTCTAAAGTGACACTTTCTGTGTTTAGGGACTTTAGTGCAATGTGACAAATTAAATTAAATGTAAAGGTATTCCACAAATTTGACTTTTTTTTCTATTCTACAGATATGGCATCATTTTTTACCAAAATAAGAGCACTTTTTTGTTGTTAAAAAGCAGATGAGCCAGCTGTGACTCAGACAAGTCTCTCATATGGAGACAGATGCATACCCACTGAACCAGTTGATTTAGAGTAACAGGCTCAAGTACTTGTAAACTGTACATATTCTAAAGGGACATTTTTTAAGTTCTGCATAACAGAAGACATTTTCATTAAAATGCAGTGTTTCTATTGTTCATATAACAAATTCAAATAAATTATATTTAACTGTAGTCTACAAACTTAAATGTTCTTTTATTTTACACATGGCAAACTGTAATATTTCATTATTTTACTTTTGAAATGTGCTTAAAAAATAAAAAGGTATTAGCAAAAAATTGTGTTAGTACTTTCACCGTTGTGATTTGAACGCACAACGTTCTGATACCATTGCACCACAGAGCCACTGGTAACGTGTGTTACGATAACACATATTTATAAAATGTATTATGCAACTTAAAGTGATCTTTTCAAAGATCTGCATCAGAGAACTTTCTCAATAAAATGCAGCGTCACAGTTTCTAACTGCAGCCATTGGTTGCATCAAAAGCTCACAAACTGCTGATAAAAAACAGTGATGTAACACGGCTGTAAACACCAACTGGTTCCATGTTTTTAATACATAATGTCACCAAAGTTTTGAAATAGATGAATAGTTTTTTTCCGAAACAATTATAAAATTCAACATTTGACATGTGATTGTTATGCTGTTGTCAATTACAGTAAATAACAGCTTTATTTTTTTTCAGTGATATTTCCTCAGCATCATTATAACAGCACCAGCAGAGTCTTTCTGCCTGTGCGTAAGTGTTTTAAATTCATGTTTCTCCTAAATGACTGAGATAATAGACCATAATGTGTGCATTTTTTTCCTGCACTGCAGGGGGTTTCACTGTAGTTTGCTGGTGATACCGATGGGTTATTTGTGTAAGTTGGTCAATTTTTTACTGTAATTTTATTGCACAAGTAATTGTTTGGTCCAGACAAAATATATATATATATATA
>NW_013955390.1:7491-8707 GCF_001266775.1 Austrofundulus limnaeus
ATACAAGTTTCACTTTTTAAATGCAATTACTGAAATTAATCTACTTTTTCATGATATTCTAATTTTATGACCAGCACCTGTATACTGTATTCTGAATACTCATGAAGGCAAATGCGCTAAAAGGATTGCAGCTGCTACTTTGCTCATTTAACAGACATAATCATGTCAAGTTGTATGGACTGTCTGTAATTTACACTGATTTTCCGTCAGTTTGCAGGTACGCAGGCGTATAATCTCATGGATTTTTTATGTTTTGCAATTTTTTTTAAACTCAGTTTCAATTTTATTTAACATGTCAGAGCCTGTAGGATTTTTAATTACAATTAGCATCAAAGATTCACTTCCAACCCACTCTGCTGCTAGACATAAGTTCTTCCGTCCTCCTTTCCTCCTGATATTGTTGCAGCTGACAGTCCGCCTGCACCCCCACCCCCCACCCTCGTGTGTGATTAATACAGATTTTATTTGCAAATTGTTAAGAAATCATAACTACCTTTAAATCGCTCCACTGTTGTGTCTCTTTTTCTGTGTCCTCACTGTAGTGTAAGGCCAGGACACAAGGGGGCGCTGTGTAGATGAAGTTGAATAGAGTAGAGAAATATAAAATAAAGGAAGCTCAAGCCTTTTGGGTTGAAAAGTTGTCACTGTATTGTTGTTTGTATTATATACTCATCTCATGCCACAGAGTTACTTTCNAATAAGTAAAATATATATATAATTAAAAAACTAAAATAATGTCAGTGTGCAAATATTGTAATGCAGGCTGCATTTGGAGACAAAAAACACTTGTCACAGCCCTGGATATCATCTCAAAAAATGAATTAAAAGATGACAACTCAGATGGACTTGATTCACAAACATTCTAAATGTATATTACCTCTGTGCTAAGTAGGAGACGTGATGCTTTTAAATCCTTCAGTTTGGGTCTATATAAAGTGGAACCGCAACGCTTTGGTCTGAGTTCCTCCTTGTAACGCCACAAGCCCCTCTTTTACCCCTTTTCTGAGGTGTGTTTCAGATCAACTCGTTTCGAGGCTGTCTCTTTCAATCCAAACAAAGCGGAAACCAGTTTCAAGTTTATTAAATTACATTGTGTCACAAAATGATTATATCTGCATATCCTCCTTCCAGTATTTTGCGCTTTCCGGTAACCATCATACAGGTGCTGGTCATAAAATTAGAATATCATGAAAAAGTAGATTTATTTCAGTAATTC
>NW_013955390.1:9559-10976 GCF_001266775.1 Austrofundulus limnaeus
GTTGTCACTGTATTGTTGTTTGTATTATATACTCATCTCATGCCACAGAGTTACTTTCCACTGTAGAGTTGTGTTATCTGCAGTCAGGTAAGATACTGACTGCAGAAAGGTATGTCAAATCATCTGCTTTAAAAAAACTAATTTAACAAGAACTTCTTTCCTTTAGCTAACTTGACTTGAACTGAACCAACAAAGATGAGTTCTTTGTAACAGAGTCTATAGATAAAAGCACTAAACTGAAACTAAATCTATGACGTGCTGACACCATTGTTATGATATAACAAACAATAGAAAAAAAGCTACAAAGAAAGCAGACCAGTTCTTGATTTAAACCCCTAAATCAATCTATTCTATAAATTAGAGTCAGGGGTCAGGTGGATCGCATTTTCTCGGAATCATCATCTCGGAACAGTTGTCAGCAGGACATCAAACAAGTTGTTAATGTCTTTTAGATTACAAAATTATTTCAAAACTGAGCATTTCCAGTGTAAAATATCCTTTAAAACATTCAGACCTAAAATACCATAAAAAGAACAAATGTGTCAAATGGAACATGGGCATTCCGGTGGTTGTTAACAGGTGAAATTATCATTTGTTTGTGATTTATCAATTTTAAAAAACTGAACATGGACCTTCTGTTGTCAACGGTTCTGTCATAGTTAATATAAAATGCTCACTAGAAGATACTGTAGCTCCATGGGTAATACTGTTTTTAAAGTACTATTTCAAGTGAAAATGTATGTTCTTTTTACTAAATAATTGATCATTAAAAAATGTTTTAGGTAAACTAGACTGGTCTTCCAGTCAGCAGCATCTTATTATCATGTTCCTGTTCACGGGCTGTCGTGTCAGGAGGAGTCTGAGCCTGACTCTTCAACATCTGTGGAGTCGTACTCATCAGCGGACTCGGTTAGAGCGGGGTAGGGCCGCGGTTGGTCCAGGTTAACGTAGGTGACATTCAGACTGATGTAATGCTCTCCCTCCAGGCTCGACAGGATGGTGGAGACCTCTGTCACCAGCGTGGCAAAGGTGGGCCTGAGCTCTGGATCAGGGTCCCAGCACTGTAGCATGATGCGATACCTGGGAAAACCCCAACAGAGAAACAGTAGGCGAGGTTATTTTTACTTATTTACAGACAAAACACACTACAACAGCCACATCTAAATATAACTTCATCAAATCCTGAACAATCCAGTTTGAACAAGGTAGAACTCAATGCCAAAGCATCAACTGATTTACCTCCACCTTCCCTAGAGTCGTCTGCATTGAAAGCACTCAGCAATTACCTTTTTACCTCTTTTTTCAGGCTTAAATGTTGTAAGAAGTATGTAACTATATAAACAATGTCTAAACATGACTCCCTCTTTGATATTTACCACATCATTTAACTAGATGTTTTATTTGTACTGTCGAGGAA
>NW_013955390.1:11976-13722 GCF_001266775.1 Austrofundulus limnaeus
TAACTATAGTTTCAGGAGTTTATCATTAAAACAATCAAATCAAAGCAGTGAGATGATGAGTTTAAAAGTGTGAAAGTAAAATAGTCATGGCTCTTCAATGTGTTTTTTTTTTTTTTTTTTTTTTTTTTGTAAAATTGATCAATCAAATTCTTTGTCCGGGTCACAACAGCAGGTGCTTCTCTGCAGCAGTCACTGTGTGGGAGGTAGGGAACATCTGGACAGGTCTCAAGTCCATCACAGGGACACATAGAGACAAATGAGACAACCATTCATGCTCTCACTCATACCTAATGGTAATTTAGAGTTACCAGTGAACATAACGTGCATGTTTTTGGTCTGTGGGAGGAAACAGGAGTACGGGGGCAACAGTTCTAACCACTGCTGCACCGTGTTGACTTGTTGTACTCATTAACCTAAAAATGATGTTCCATAACCATGCTGGAACAGAGCAAAGTGGACAATTTACTACAACGGGGTAATTGTTTGAACATCTTGGTTTTGTTTTTCAGTTTGGACTTTGTGCCCAAAGTTATTGCTTTGCACCTGTCCTAGTTCAGCCTAATTCTCATACAAGAACTTCTTGAAACTACTATAGAAGCAAAAGTCTTTTTACTTACAGTGGGTCAGGACAGTACTGTGGCTGGGGGAGCCTCCTGCCCTTCATTAAGTAATGTGTTACATCATATGGGTCCACCTCAGGGTAGGGACTTGCTCCTCTGGTCAGCATCTCCCACATCAGAACACCAAAGGACCACTGCACCAGGAGAATAAAAGTTTGACATCAGCACATCCTTCGGTAGCTTTTAAAAGTAGGAAAAGGAAAACAGGTAGAGCACACCAGCTCAGCGGGGAAGAGGGAGGAGGGTTCTGCTTGACAAAACAAATGGTACCGGTACCGCCCATATGTGACGGAATTACATCATCATGTTTGATGTATGTGATGATGTAATATCCCTACGTCACGAGATGACATCACTTGTTCAAAATAGAACACTCTATGAAACAACTCATCAAGATCTGGATCGCTTTAAGGGGTCTTTGTCCTGTCTTTGCTATACACCGTATCATGTAATGCAAAAACTCATGGTAACATAAAACACATAAAATAATGTTTTCTATGACATTTTTGAGAATTGCTTATATTGCAGCAATCAAGGTAGAGCTTGGAACTAACCCTTAGCTTGTCAGTCAGAATTCAACCCTACTTCTCTAAACTGAGATCATTTGAGAGATAACTACAACAAGTAACATATTCATTTCATATATAACCTTTCCACGCAACTCCACTTAAAAAAAAGAGTTTTTAATGACATGCTTAATGATTCAGGTGAACACGAGGTTCTTGTCCTGCTCGACCTAACTGCTGCTTTTGATACAGTCGATCATAACATTTTGATTTCATGTCTAGAGCACCAAGTAGGTATCTGTGGTACCACACTAAACTGGTTTAGATCATATCTGTCTGACAGAACCATGTATGTCAACACAGCTTTTTGTGTTGCTTGTTAGACAAGCCCGTTCACTGTCCACTTTTAAAACTTGTCTAAAAATACATTTCGTTTTAACCCTATTTAACTGTTTTTTTATTGTTTTTAATCTTTGTTTTGTATTTTTCATGTTTTGATTTCACATGTACAGCACTTTGTTGCAGCCATGGTTGTTTGAAAGTGCTTTATAAGTAAAGTAGTAGTAAGTAGTAGTAGTAAAACATGAACCATCCCATTAAACTGTCACTAAATTCTTAAC
>NW_013955390.1:14722-15503 GCF_001266775.1 Austrofundulus limnaeus
CTTCCAGACTGCCGTCGATGTGACACGCATGCGCCGTTTACAGGATTAAACAACCGGTTGCTGTGGTGAATGCTACTTCTTAGCTTGTTGACTGTGAAGTTGTTGTCGGTAAAATAATTATCTGACATGCTTATTTAGTTCACTGTTTATGTTTTAACCTCCCTGTGGTCGGATGCTTCGGTGAAGCTTGCACTTTATAAAGCGTGAACGACGTCATGCGCTGCAAGTGAAGCTAACACAAGTATCAATCTACTTTAGTTTCGACATGGTTCGACACCACTACTATCAGATGCTTCTATGATTTCTCTGTCATCAAGGAGATGGAAAATTCAAAGAAAAAGATGGAGCAACTGGACTTATGTTCTGTAGCCGGAGACGAGTAGTGCTACAAGATTTAAACTACGTGACTTGAGGTTAGTATCATTACTTGGATCAATCTGTAAACCCCCACCTCACAGACTGTCGGTCTGAGAAATGAGGCATGACTTTTTATACAAATGTTTCTCACTCCTGGTCCTTGAGGACCACCATCCTGCATGTTTTGGATGTTTTCCTGATTTGGTACACCTTATTTGATTGACAGGCTTCTGCAGAACTTAAAAACCTGCTGAGGAGCAGGGAAACAACTAAATCATACAGGATAATGTCCTTGAGGACCACCATCCTGCATGTTTTGGATGTTTTCCTGATTTGGTACACCTTATTTGATTGACAGGCTTCTGCAGAACTTAAAAACCTGCTGAGGAGCAGGGAAACAACTAAATCATACAGGATAATGTCC
>NW_013955391.1:0-863 GCF_001266775.1 Austrofundulus limnaeus
ACACACACACACACACACACACACACACACACACACACACACAGGAATACCTGCAAAACCCAGAAAGGATGGAAGGCTATTGCATTTTTGGCTGACATAACATCTCATCTCAATGAGCTAAATCAGAAGCTACAAGGGAAGAACAACACAGTCTGTGAACAAATATCAGCAGTGTGTGCTTTCCAGAGAAAACTGGAGGAGTTCAGAAGTGACCTTCAGGTTGGCAAATATTCTATCACACATTTTTCATCAGTTCTGTATCATTTATGTTTCTAAACAAAACTTGTTAATCCTTTTTTTCTTTTTACGCACAGGAGGACTTGCTCCACTTTCCTAAACTTAGGGAACAGACCAATGGAATGGAAGATCATCAAGATCATGTTGAATTTGTGGAGAAGCTGATTGAGAATTTTTAAAAAATGCAATGATAATTTCATGTTAGGGAAACAAGTCCTCTTGTGCATTGACAATCCATTTCTTGTAAGAAATGTGAAGGAGTTCTCTGCAGAAGCACAACAAACCTTCCCATGGGCCACAGCTACTTCACTGCAAGGTGAGCGNATGTCAGAAGTAAGACAAAAATCAAGGGGCTGAAATCATCATATGAAGCAACAAACAAAGTGCTGGTTACCTCTATGACGCAATAACAAAAAGCAAAGGAGTGCTCACACTGAGTAGCATGGGTCTTAGGTAAGCACAAGAAGCCTTTCTCTGATGCTGAAGTAATAAAAGAATGTCTCACTGAAGTAATGGTCACCATGTTTGAAGGCAAAGAAAAGATTTAATGACCGCTAAAATAAAGCAAATCCCACTTTCAGACTCCACAGCAAGAAAGTTGTCAGTTGCTGTTGATGGAGCTCCAG
>NW_013955391.1:1680-5519 GCF_001266775.1 Austrofundulus limnaeus
GACTAAAGACGCTCTGTTGCTGAATGACAGTCTCATGAAGAGGAGGCAGGGTTGTCCATCGTATGGTCAGAAAGCCTGGCAGGGAGATGCTGGAGTCAGGGAAATAAGCCTGCAGCCATGTCTCAGTGAAAGAAGTAGTGTTAAAAACAAAACTTCATTAAGTGGTGCTGTATCAGTGGTGTTACATARAAACAATGGAACCATAATGGAAGCCTACTGACATGTATGTAATGCCATTATAGCTATTCAACCATAATACAAAAAAGTATGAAGTGTAAAGTTTTAGGTGAGCATAGTGAGTTAATTYAAATAAGCCTGTGTCCAAACAGTTGAAAATGTTACATTAAAAGCTGCATCATTATATTCAATTACTTCTTGTCAAAAAAGTGGTAAAAATGCTGTTACTGGAGGGAAATATTTAATAGATATGTTACTCCTATCAGACCATTTGTCTAAAGGTATCCATCCATGTCACGTATTGTATTTCCCCCTCCATTCTTTGGTTGTGTTTTGAACTGCATTTTATAAAAGTAGCCTTCCATTACGAAAGGAAGACATTCTTATCTGCAATGTCTAAAATGCAATGTGTATGCAACTGTGTAATAATTTTGCAACCCACAGATGATAACATGAGATTGCAGAATGAATCAACATGTAACTCCTGAAAGATTATAATAACATAATAATTCCAAACAATGAAATCCAACACAAAAGGTTCATCTAGAATGTCTCTGCATGCTTTAGGTCACTTAAGTATGTCTCTAATAGTGGGGAMTTAAGTGCGACTTGGACCCTAAAGATTTTAGACTTGACTTGGACTAGTGGTTTGAGACTTGCAAGCAATGCAAGTCTTTTCACTGCCCAGCTCATGATTCTGACTCCCTCAATACACAATGCTCTTGCTCCTTTGAGAACAAATACATAAAGTTTTAAGAGCAAAGACATATACTCCTGCTCTCAAATTGAAAATATAAGCTCTTGATTAAAGTCAGAATAATTCTTCCATATACTCCGCTCCCCCTCACCTGAGAATGGGAGGGGCCAGCGCCATCCAGTGCTAATGAGGCATACCCAATGTGACAAACAGAGCTTCAGCATGGCAAGTGCACTGCAACCAGTGCTGCCATTCATTATAAGTTTTGCTTACAGAGACATTATTCAATGCCATGACAGGAGACTGGCAAAATGCAAAGTTTAGAGTCTAAATCCAAAATTTGTTTTTGTGATGACTTGTGCCGCCRTTTTACTTTAAGGATTCTGGTTCATCTGTTATAGTTTTAGTTTCAGTCTTAGTTTTTGGGTAACACTTTACAATACGGTACACAAAAAATGCTTAACTACTGAGGAACTACTCAGGAACTACTTAGTAGATACTGAGGAGTAATTACTAAGGAAGTAACTGAGTAGTTATTAGGGAGTTACTGAGTAGTTACTAAGGAAACCAAAGACGATCTACAGAGGAAATAATTAGTACTTAGAAATGACTTAACAACTCAGTACTATGGACACTAGAAAATACTGAGTAGTTTATCATTATTTAATCAGTAACTGACCAGTATACTGTTTTTGTGTACCCTGAAGTAAAGTGAAGCATCTTCCCAAGCAGTTACTGAGGAACTACTCATTACTTACTTAGTAAATGACCAGTACTTATTGTTTTTGTGTACCCTAAAGTAAAGTGAAGCATCTTCCCAAGCAGTTACAGAGGAACTACTCATTCCTCACCCTAACCCTAACCCTAACCTAACCGAGGACAACAAATATCAGCGTTGGATCATGGAGGCAATGGAGATCAGAAAGCGAGCCCACACAGCTGTGAACCGGGATGAGGGGGCCTACAAGCTCTCGCATACCAAGAGTGACATCCTCCAGCAGTGAAGCCAGCAGGAGGCGGTGTCGGCTTGTCAGTATATTTTGATAAGCCGACGCCGCCTCCAATCAACATCAGCTGTGACASCTCTGATGAAGACGGAAGTACACATCAAAACATGTCAGGTATGTTCTGTACAGACATAAAAAATAAAAAAGTGTCTAGTAATTAGGAACACGGAGTAGGCTGTGAAAAACTTCTCAAAATCTGACAGTTTAGGCTCCATAACTGATTTAGTAAAAATTTTCATTTAAGACAGTATAGGCCATGCCCACTTTAGTTGTGCATACCGATATTTAAAATTTGGGTTCAAATCAAAGTTTTGTAGGTCTGTGCAAAGTTTCATGAATATCCATTAAGTCGTTTTTGCAAGAGAGGTTTTGGGGTTTATAGCGCCCCCTTTACCTCAATGAATAAAAAAATTGGTCCACTGAATTACAACTGAACCCTGTACTATCTRTTTGATTTTTATCTGATTACGTACTATTGTTTTGAAGACATGGAAGATTTCCTGGTTAGCTAGCTTGCCTAAGCTATTTGCCTAGGCATAACTCATGCTTTTTAAATTTTTTTACTTTTCCCTCAAAACTTTAAATCAGCATACTAACTAGATAGAGCATGGTGAGTTTTGTGGTGATTGGACTCTACGTCTTTAAAAAGAATCTAAAAGTAGGTTTTGCAAATTTTGTGATGTAGAAAAAAATGTTTAGGCGGAAATGGGCGTGTCTATACCATGCGACTCAGTGGTGTCCAGGGATTGTGTTGCTATGTGCCAAAAAAAATTGTGACTTAAAAGACCAAACGCAAAAACCTTAATAATAGTGCCCCCTATTGGTGGATATGTTTATAATTTTTTTTTTGGCAGGTCATGCAGGACATAAGTTTATACTCCTTAAGTATCATCTAAACACTCTTCACRGTTTGGGCTGCAGTATGACTTTTCAGGTAAGAAGAAAAATAATAACTAGAACTGCGAAGCAGTTATGACCGGGGTCCAAGCCTGTGTATACATGTCCATCTTGGCCCATGTCGTCCTGAGCACACTGTTGATGTGTGCATCACAGAGTTGTAATATGGAGAGTTTATATAACATCTACTTGAGACCCTAATATCTTAAATAGATTTAGGTCTCAGAAAAAGGTCTCTCTACAATTGTATGTCTTCTGCTGCTTTCTGTCTTTACTGGGAGCTTCATT
Organism: Austrofundulus limnaeus; assembly: GCF_001266775.1. NCBI lineage: Eukaryota > Metazoa > Chordata > Actinopteri > Cyprinodontiformes > Rivulidae > Austrofundulus > Austrofundulus limnaeus. Next base: position 4,747 of record NW_013955391.1, read on the forward strand.
ATTAACATTCAGTTAAATCACTTTAACTGGGAAAATACATCATATCTAACTGCTTTAAATTTAGTAAAAAGGAGAGCACAAAATCTTTACCATAGTTTTTAAATTGTGCTGATATGCCAAATAAAACTGTAGTTGTTTACAACAAATTTTTTCTAAAAATTATGTTCTGTGTAAAAACTGCAATCCAAAGTCTTGTCTTGTCTAGTCTCGTTTTTTGTCAAGAGGTAAAAATAATCTACAGGACGAAGAAAATAAAGATGCAAAGACTGAATAAAGATTGGTGGCAATGGAGAAAGAGTAATTGCAGGGAAAATAATTAGAATTGAGTGATTTTTAATATTTAGCATGTTGTTGGCTGAACAAAATGACACCCAAACATGGCACACGTTGCTTAGATCATGCTAGTAGTTTGTTGAACACTTCAGTAGTGTTTTTGTTTGTTTGTTTGTTTGTTTTTTCTTAAATCCATAAGCATTTTTTTAGAAAACCTGTGAGAAAAGTTGCTTAGAAGAAATATGGTAAATTTATTAGATAATTTAAAATATAAGTTTCTCATTGCATTTGGTCTGATTTTCATGCGGCTGAAATATTTTTCTTGTTTATTTGAAAATGGTCTTCCTTATCCTAAAGTGTAAAAATAATATTAAAATGTTCAAATCCACTGTATAATTTTAGTTGTATAATGTCACCATGCAAACATGAAGGGGCAGTAATGACAACTGAAACTTGACACTGAAGTGTCAAAATAGAGGGTGGGTGGGTGTGTGTGTGTG
>NW_013955391.1:6519-8862 GCF_001266775.1 Austrofundulus limnaeus
ATCTATCTATCTATCTATCTATCTATCTATCTATCTGAGGGAAAATGTATTCTAGTTATAGTATACATAATTCTTTAACATAAATTAAAGATAACTTGTTCTCACTTCTCAGGATTTTGGAGAAATAAATTTCTAAAAATTACAAAAACACATTTACTGGATAGGCTTTATAAGTTACTTCGACTTTTTTCCCCAAAAATACACAGTAAAATGATGAAATATTTATCATAAATATAAATAACCCTTTAATATGACACAAAGATAATTTGTTGTCACCTTTTAGGATTTGGGGAGAAATAAACTCCTAAAAATGATTAAAAAACTTACTGGATATGTGCTATAAACATTTAAGCTATAAGGTCTGTGMAAAGTTTCATGAATATCCATTAAGCCATTTTTGCTCGAAGTTTTTGTGGTTTATAGCGCCCCCTATAACTCAATGAATAAAAAATTTGGTCCACTGAATTACAACTGAACCCTGTACTATCTGTATGATTTTTATCTGATTATGTACTACTGTTTTGAAGATATGGCAAAATTTCTGTTTAGCTAATTTGCCTGAGCTATTTGCCTAGGCATAACTCACGCATTTAAACATTTTTATACTTGTCCTTCAAGACTTAGAATCAACATACTAACTAGATATAGGATGGTGAGTTTTGTGGCGATCGGACTTTGTCTTTAAAACAAAGCCAAAAGTAGTTTTTGCAAATTTTGCGCTGCAGAAAAAAGTCTAGGTGGAAATGGGCATGGCCCAAAGCATATGACTCAGTGGTGTCCAGGGATTAAGCTGCTGTAAGCCAAAAAAWATTGTGACTTATGGTTTAGAAGCTAGAGGACCAAATGCAAAGACCTTGATTATGGCTCCCCCTATTGGTTGACATGTCTGATTATTTTTCTCCTCTGTACTCGTAACCCTGTTTAACTACCTTGTTAAAATCGTTGTTGTAGCCCCTGCGATTTAGGCTGCAGTATGAGTTTTACCGGCAGAATAATAATAATAATAATAATAAAAAACGGAACAGATACAAGAGGTTTCCATGCTCTGCTGGATGCATGGAAATGCTGCTGCTTTGCAACCGTATTTCACCTACTCCACGGGCTTGGACCCCTAATGATAAAAAGCACAGTGAAAACAGTAGGTTTCCAAATGCTGCTGCTTTGCAGCTGCATTTCGCCTGCTCCACGGGCTTGTACCCCTAATGAAAAACAGAACAGATACAATAGGGTTCCATGCTCTGCTGGAAACATGGAAACGCTGCTGCTTTGCAGCTGCGTTACCCTGCTTCTGCAAGCTTGGACCCCTAATAATGAAAAATAAAGCGAAAACAATAGGTTTCCATGCTCCGCTGGATGCATGGAAATGCTGCTGCTTTTCAGCTGCATTTCGCCTGCTCTGCGGGCTTGGACCCCTAAAAACACAGCGAAAACAATAGGTTTCCGTGCTCCGCTGGATGCATGGAAATGCTGCTGCTTTTCAGTTGCATTTCACCTGCTCYGCGGGCTTGGACCCCTAATAATAATAAAAAACACAGTGAAAACAATAKGTTTCCATGCTCCGCTGGATGCATGGAAATGCTGCTGCTTTTCAGCTGCATTTCGCCTGCTCTGCGRGCTTGGACCCCTAAAAAACACAGCGAAAACAATAGGTTTCCGTGCTCTGCWGGATGCGTGGAATTGCTGCTATGTTGCAGTTGCGTTTCCCCTGCTCCGCGAGCTTGGACTCCTAAAAAATAATTGTGAAAACAATAGGTTTCCATGCTCCGCTGGATGAATGGAAATGCTGCTGCTTTTCAGCTGCATTTCACCTGCTCCGCGGGCTTGGACCCCTAATAATAATAAAAAAACATAGCGAAAACAATAGGTTTCCATGCTCCGCTAGATGCATGGAAATGCTGCTACGTTGCAGCTGCGTTTCGCCTGCTCCGCGGGCTTGGACCCCTAATAAAAAATGGAGCAGAGACAATAGGCTTCCATGCGCTGTTGGAGACATGGAAACGTTGCTGCTTTACAGCTGCGTTACCCTGTTTCCATGGGCTTGGACCCCTAATTATGGATTTGGTCAACTGGTCTCTGAACACAATCAACACTATTTTTTCCACACTGAGATTAGAGCATGGGAAGCGCAGCTGTCCGAGTGGAATGGTGGCGGCCGCCTGAGTGTCTGGCTCTTGGGGGTGGAACCTCATCTGTTTGGCGCCGCTTTCCATTGAAAACGTGGAAGATTTGTACATATTTGGATTTATGATAACTGGATTCCTGCCCTGCTGGGCGGCATGGTGGCTCAGTTGGTAGAGCTGATGCCTCTCAGCAAGAAGGTCACCGGTTCAAATCCCGGTCTGG
>NW_013955392.1:0-4629 GCF_001266775.1 Austrofundulus limnaeus
TAATAATAGTATTTTGTTTGTGACCTCTGCATCACAGTGTAATTGTACTGATAGGTTGTACAAGCTGAACAATCATCAATAAATCAACACACTCAAAAATATATACATTAAAAACCACCAGATTCCATTCTAGAAGAATAATGTCTGAAGGGGTTTAGTTGACCTCACATATTGATCTTATCAAACATTATAGCCAGATGTAGCTTGCAGATGTCTCCAAACCTATGTTTCACTTCCGGTGTTGTGTTTGCTTATTTTTCTCCACCAAAAACAAAGTTGAACACAACACCTACTGCACATACACACCGATGTTGTTGCAAAACCATGTGCACAGATGACTCAACGGGAACAGACTTTTATGACCTCTCTTTTCTTTCAACACCAGGCACCTGGTGAACTAAGTAAAACTCCACAGTTGTTCCATTTGCTTTCACTACTTCATACATTTAATACGATTTCTCTTTTTACTCTGCYAAACTACCCAAATGGCTTCTAGTGGCTGAATGTTTTCTTACCAAGCCATACGTTTGTTCAGACACAGCACAAAATCCAGTRCATCCTTCTCTTTTTGTGTGTACATTGTGGTTTCTTTCCACACAGCGGCACAAGACGTCTTAGAAGCATTATARTACTCACTTTTTTTAAGCAGCTGGCTGGGACAGCATTGTTTTGTTTTTGTTTTATTTGACATTATTGTGTAAGAGCATGAAAATGCACAAGTCCTCAGTGATCCGGTAAGTCTGAGTGGAAACCAAAGTGCTTTGATGCTGTCCAAAGTCACTCATCAAAACCATATTTTTCAAGTATTTGTGGACAAAGGTCACTGTAAGTTGGTAGGAAATGTTGKATTTTATTAAGCTTGATCCATTTCTTCTAAATCTTCAGTTTTTATGGGTGCAGTAAAATACTGATACCATCAGATACTCTCTTTCTACACTCCCGCTAGTTTTTCCTCTCCCACAGTTTGCATCTAGAGGTCAGAATAGTGAGGTTGAACCTTGCCTGCAGCAGTTTGACTGATTTTCAGACAAATTTGCAATCTTTAAAGRTASTGGAAGCTGRTTGAAACYAATTTTTCAAAGGAYAGTGTTTTTGCAGCTTCGCAGACAGTACTGTTCCACAGCRAATTGTTTGTTGCTAATGATCGCAGCTCATTTTCTTCTTCCAGCCCTGCAGTACAGAAACATGTCTGACCATTTTCATTCATCTTCAACACAACTGATCATATCTCTGGATTAAGCCTATTTTTTATACTCTTACGTTTTTGGAAATATCAATAACGAGGCATTGTTTTTGTTTCACATTCTCTTCCTGCACACAGATTGTCAGCATTGGGAGGTTTTAGTACAGACAGCTTTTGAATTTTCTGTCACAATTTTATTTTATTTTATTTTTTTCGGTACAGATAACCACAACAGAAACCACATCGCCCAGTTAAAGGGATTCTCTGAAGTGATTTTTGTCAAGTAGTTGTCAATAGTTAGTATCCTATCAGACGTAAATTCAGTCAGAGAGCACTGATTATGAAGAAAAGGGCAAAGGTTTTCGTTCAGGCTAGGCTAAGGCTAGTCAAACAAGGGCCTGTTGTTAATTGTATTTTAGGCTTATAAAACTCAGAAACGTTACATTAACTAATATTAAACTTCTGCCTTTTTGCATGACACTGTTTGATTTATCATCAGTTTCTCAACAGAACAATGTTTGTCTTTTTATGCAAATGTAGCAGTTTTGATATTAGCCTATATAGCATTTCTTTACATCATTATGCTGTTTTTAAGAAAGACTTTATAGGCCTGAAAACAATAATAAATAAAAAAAACAGACTCTCATTTGGATAGCAGTTAGCACAGCCTGGATGAAAACCTTTGCCTTTTTCTCCATTTTTTATGACTGATGTTACGACTGACAGCTATTGATGTCTTAACTGATGAAACATCACTTCAAAAATGACCAGATTATCCCTTTAGTCAGTACAGTTTGGTAGAGTGGCTCCACAGTTACTATGACTTACAGATCTGTGGATCTTTACATTTAAATCCTGTTTTTTAGGAAACAGTTTTAACTACTGCATGTTCTGATTTATAAAATATATATATAACTTTTGGGAAAGAATCATCTGGATGTTTTAGAGATTTTGATATTTGCATTTTCAAGTGTTTCCATTTGTAGGATGACTACCTAATTGCACTGGGCTCTTCTTGTTTGGTTTCTGATGAAATAATAATTAAATGACGTTATTCTTTATTGTTCAATGCAATATGGGGTGGTTACTTGCTGTATGGGGACCATTCTTGTCTTTATACAGTTTTATAGGAAGAAAACAGAAACCTAGRTGGTTCCATTTTGATTGGAACCGACGTTACTCAAAGTTAATGAGCTGAAAATGTTTTTTCACTTTTCCTTATGATACTCTGAACATATGGTGATGATAATTATCTGATATATATTTGATGTAGGAGTAGCCTTGGCCCTGATGCTTCGTAAAAGAATGACTAAATGAGTAATAAGATGCATTTTCTTGAATGACACTGATGAATGATACGAGAGACAAGAAGGTTTAAACTGTGACTGAACCTGACATAAATGAAATAAAAAATGTGTTTTCTTTCTTTAACACTTCCAGAGTTGACCCTAAGCCCCCCTTTAAGCCTTACTGAAGTGGGAGTGGATGTACATGTTGTGTCTGTTTGAGGAGACTCAGTTTGTCTGCAATAAAAAGTTCTTTATGGCAGATGTTTTCTTCTCCATGTAAGAGGGYAAAAAAGGAGGATGTTTCAGTGTTTAAAGGCTCAACACATAAATAGATGCTTTCTATTGTACTGTTGCTGATTACTGTGTGATGACCAAACATTGTCCTGAAGGATGTTCCCCTGTCAAACAATAAAAAAGGCAAAAAATATAAAACTTTGGTTTTCATTCCTGACACAGAACAGCACGGTTCAGTACTGCAACTTTTTTTTTCCCACATTTATAATGTTGCATAGTTCTCCGTGACTAGCAGTATTATATCAGTTCATTTAAAGGTCAAATAAAAATGTTTGGACTCTGACTTAAAATGAAAGGAAGTCAGACTCCGTTACTCAAGGGGGGTAAAATTCTACATTAGATCCAAGCCAAGGGAAAATCTTTGTCAATATTTATTGAAAAAAAAAAAAGGTATTAAAATGTTATCTAACAAATTATTCTTATAGCAATACTGATTTTTGTGTGTATTATATTTTATGCATTTCAAGTGCATTTGAAGCACGTTAAACAATTTATTTTAAGCATTTAGAACATACCCTAACAAATAATAATAGAAATATATATTAAGATATTCAAATCATAAGCATTCATTTATTTGGCCTTATACCAGAGGTATTAAAGTCATTTTCACTGAGGGCCACATGAGCGTTATGGTGGCCCTCAAAAYGCCATTTGTAAATAACTTCTATGTTTTGTGTTTAACTTCAACTCAACACAAAATGTCCCATTCCTCATTGCTACGGCTGAGCATTGCTACCAAAAAACGACTGAGCTCTATATGGTATTTCCTGCATAGAAACAATGTAACATATTCTCTTATGAACACCAAAACTACTATGTGTACAACTAAATAAATGTAACATAAATAATACAGAAATACCATTAAAAGTAAAAGTAAGAGTTTTATTAACTATAAGTGGGAAATTTCCACTTTCCAGTACAACTGGGCTGCAGCAAAAGTGCCCTGTGAAATGTCATTTAACACGGTAAATTTTGTCGGCTGTTGGCTATTTTTGAATCCTGTGCACCTCCAACTAGTGATGGGATGTTGTCATTTCAAGGGTAAAATAAGTGACATGCAATCTAGGAGATAGTTTATTGTTAACGAGAGCCAAGTTTAGCCTGCAGGCCTTGAGTTTGACATGTAAAAGTTGCATCTTTTCAGAGTCGCACCTTTTCAAATATAAACACTAAAACTAAATTAACAAATAAAAGATTGACAAAATTACTTTGCTTTTTTCAGCAATTTCCATGCTCACTCAGAAGTGCCAGGAGATCAGTGTCAAAGAAAGGATCATGAACAAACAAGTGAATATACATAGAAAAATACATATATAGAATTCTACATAAACAAACAGGTCATGTGAGATGGATGGTAATATYAATACTTGTAAACAACAAAAAAGTTAGCACAAACCACTATAACATTTCTCTAAGTGGAGTTTTCAGATGACACTTTGTACTTCACCCTAGCCATTAATTCATCTGTCTGATCAGAATTAATCTGAACAAAGGTCAAATAAAAAGCTGTTTATAACAGGTAAGATACTAACTGTGTAGTTTAGACCAAATGTTAGGACAATAAGCTCTTTTAATAAAATCCAATTCAACACAATGACAGACAAAACAATTTATTACAACTTATTTAGACAAAAAAAACATATCTTCCATATGTGAAGCCCTCTAAGGAGGACATTTTAAATGTTATTATTAATTATTCCTTCCCCTGCAATAAATAAACGAGTCTCTGAAGCATAATTCATCGGTTCTTATCAAAAATCTCTTATTGTCCTAATCTGTAAAGTCAAACAGTAATTTAGCTTTATTTAATCTCATTTTCAATTAAATAAAACAAAATAAAATTGTGAGAGAGAGAGAGAGAGA
>NW_013955392.1:5629-7519 GCF_001266775.1 Austrofundulus limnaeus
CCCTACTTGGGAGCGGCTACGTATGCTGTGTTTTTGGGAAATTGTAGTCGGTGAGTTTACTATTTTATACTACTTCTGTGATATTACTACTACTTCTACTTCCTGTTATCATCTTCATCATCGTCTTTTTCACCAGTAGAAACAGCTGGTTGTTGATCACGTGACTCCCGTGATGTGAAAAAAGTGTTTCAATTGCAGTTTTGCGAAAAACACCAATTTCGATACGGCCGAAAAACCACCTCATCTTAGCGCAAAAACGTTTTGTCGAAAAACATATTTTTTTCCGAAACTGACGTGTTTCCATTGAGCAAATTTATTTTCGAAATTCTAATTTGCGCATTTTCATGGTCAATGGAAACGCAGCTTCAAACCCTAACCCCGACACAGTAGCAAAGTGAGCGTGTTTTGTAGTCGGGGGGCTTGCTTTGAAGTGTCCGCGGCTGCAGCTGGCTGTTTGAAATTTAGGGGATGCACAAAATCAGCCTTCAAAGGATGCAGCCCTTGAATTTGGACACAGACGACGTCTCTTTCTCCTCACGCTGATAAGGTACTAACTACTGAAAACTACTTAACAGAACATCACTTTAAAAATGACCAGACTGTCTCTTTAAGATCACAATAATCCACTTTGGTCTTGGTCAGAATTAAATGAGTATTTTTCCAAAATGAGTCTGTTCAACAGCGCACATAATAAACACCTGATATACCTGTTGTTAACACAGACCAACACTTCAAATGATCTGAACGACCCTTTCAACAGAAGGAACCTCCCCAGCAGGGGTCAGATGTGTGGATATTTCCATCACAAGTTGCCCTGTTTACACCACAATTCTATTTACATGCCCCTTTAAGAACGGCATCATTTCAAACAGTTATCAGACATGTTCATATTTACACGCTTTAGTATAAAAATATGATCTAGTTCAATTAAAGTTAATTAAAACAAGTATGTTGCATTAAAGCAATAGGAAAGATACAGTACACATCTTCACTTCAATATTTAAAATCGTTTACCAAACTGAGCAGTACAAAGTGATTATCATTAGTGCACCTGGAGAGTTAGCAGTGACGCGATGAGCTATGTACATGATGTAATTAGGGCTGCACAATATTGTTTTAAAAAAATCAGCGTAAAATCTAAATGTTTTCCAAGAGTAGAAGAATTTATTTAATTTCTTAAAATGGATTAAGTGGTTATGAAAACGCAACTATCTATGAAATAAACCATAAAAACAAATGCAAGATTTATTTTTTAACATTAACTACATATCGCAGAGTGGCAATTCGGCTCCCTCTCTAATGCTGATTTGTCAGAACTGTGCACCAAAAGAAGAAAAAAGTAAAAGCTCATAAATCTGTTGCTCACTTTTCACAGCCCTTTCTTTTTTTCTCATTTATTTTGCTGTGTGCACATAAAACCTGCAACCTACTCTATAAATTTGAATAAAGTGTTTTATTTATTTATTTATTTTAGAAAACCCAAGGAACCCAATAAAACTGCATATCCAATAAAGTTAATGTTTAATCTGATAGGCTATTCAAACTATAAAAACAGTGCAGGTTTTATCTCTGCAGCTAAAACACTGCGTCATGATGACGTGAGGAGATTTAGCTTCACGCTACGTTTTGTTGCTACCATTACGCGCCTGTTCATCTCTGAATGGCAGTTCTTGAAGACACAAAAAGCAATATAGTGCAGCCCCTAGATGAAATTATAAACACTAAGATCAATTCTCGAGACATTTTGGCCTGTATTACTGCAGCAATGTGGCGTGGCATGGAGTCGATCAGTCTGTAGGTTGCTCTAATAGTGGCTTTTAGCTCTTCTGAATTGTTGGGTCTGGTGTATTGCATCTTCTTCTTCACAATACCCCATAGATTTTCTATGGG
>NW_013955392.1:8519-9014 GCF_001266775.1 Austrofundulus limnaeus
CACACACACACACACACATCCTTGTACTTGCATCAAACTGAGGACTTTGTCATCACTTCCGTTCAATTTTGTAACTGTATTTATGCCTAAACCAAACATTTCTCCTAAAAATAAGCATTATTGGTCTATATCTAACACTAACCTGAACCAAAAACGAGTAAGGAACAGTAGAGCTGCAAAAACACGAGGACCGGGACAAAGTCCATATTTTACATTAAAGACCTCATTGATAGTGATTATTTTGCAAGTGATCCTCACTCTGTAGCAGAAACAAGTACACACACACTTACACACACCAGCCAATATATATTCAATAATCATTTTACCAAACAGGTTAGCTTTTATTACAAGAAATTATGTATACAGTGAGTCTCTACACAACAAATGCTGTAACAGTTTTTTCTGCTTGACCTTCAGAGGACGCTTTTTGCTCTCTCTCCCAAACCTCCCTCTTTTCCCTGCTTTGCTGCCGGATCAAGCCTTTCTTCTACCTAT
>NW_013955393.1:0-445 GCF_001266775.1 Austrofundulus limnaeus
ACAGATGAAATCTGTCTGCGCTTGCGATTATGAAAAGGGAGATTTAGGATGTTAGGTTTCCATGCTGTGCTCCAAGTGTGTTTCAGATGTGGGCATGTTGACGGACACCTGGGTCCAGCGCCACTGTGAAGCACAGATGTGAGAGAAGCAAGTCGAAGGGATCCATTGTGGACCGAGATGTTTCGTGGGAAGTGACATGAGCGAGGACGGCTGGGTCCTTTCATCATTGTTCGAGCTGCATTATCAGTGTCCTGATGCATCGCAGTAATCCAGTGGTCACGATGGAGAATAATTCTTACCTGGTACCATCTCAGTCATTGCACCAAAGTTCCGGACATAAACAAGGGCAGTGTTGTAGAGAAAATAAACATTGAATATGACATCAAAAAGAGAGCAGAAAGTGAGTCTGTTAACGATTCTGGTCTGGACAATTCTAGGGGCATCC
>NW_013955393.1:598-5345 GCF_001266775.1 Austrofundulus limnaeus
TAACAGTATTTAAATGCAGGATCCTGTGGAAATTACTAATAAAAATAAAACTAAATTAATAAAACAATTCGAGGGTCATCTTTCAAGTTAAAAGACACGTCTAGCAAAATTAAAAATATTGTGTATGTTTAGCAGTTGAGAACGGACTATAAGAATACTAAGTAATTACAATTGGGTTTTATTCAGTCTGTATTTGGGAACAGTGCACTAAGAGAGTTAATATCCCACCCATCATAGATCAATTATGTTCAAATGTTCCAAATTGAAAGCTGATATCAGCAGATGAAATATGGTTTCTATGACTAATAAATATGCATATATTTCTTTACAATAAAGCATGTCTTTGAAGTAAAACAGTTTGATGATGAACATGTTTTGCAATTCTTATCTCTAACTCTGAATGATTGTTTTTTCAGTGACACCACTACAGAGATGATGCCTTGGAGTGAACAGCTGAACATATTTAACTTATTTTCTCTTACAGCTGGAAAAGAAGTTCAATGCTTGATACAATATTGGGTTGAATTGATACTGATTAACTCTGTTCCAACAAATGAAACCTGTCTCTGCGCATGCGTTTATAAATGGTGAGTTAGGATTTAGGTTTCCATTCTGTGCTACGAGTATGTTTCAGATCTGGGCCTGTCAAGGGACATCTGGGTTCACCCTTTAAAACGGCCTAAGATGAGTACTCTAAACAAATATATTATTGTATGACATTAAATCACAGCAGATCGATATGTTAGACCGTTCAAAACCCGTTTTTTACCATCCATTTTAGCTAAGAGCGCTTGTTTTTTCTATGACCGCTAAGCTAGCAAGCTATCATTTCCACGCTGGAACCTCCATCAGCATAGCAATGCTAACACAGAAGCTAACAATTAGCGAGTCTGTTTCAACGCCCCGACATACAGGCCACAACGGAGAAACCCCGATCGGCACACAGTCTCGTTTTATTATCAATCTGGAAAGCAAAAACTATTTTGCTCACCTGCGTCCGTGCATGCAGCGATGCGGCGATATTCACGAGAGGCCTGCCTGGACGGAGCGCTACTACAGCCTCGCCCACATTGAGCTGACCGGCAGCCGCAAGTCGGGGTCACCAAACTGTTAGAAATACGTGTTCTAATTTCGACTGACGATCAGATTAAACCACAAATGTTAAATAATATGATCTGTAAGAAATAAATGCCATACAACACCAGAATTCTGGAGTGGGGTTTATTTGCCACCAGACTGACAAGCGAAACCATACTGGATCAGAAACAGGAAGTCCCCTGTTAAATACAGTCCAGGATCTTCAATGCCTGAGTTCGCCCTCTGCTGGCCTACGGCTGAATCACAGGCATTCAGACAAATGAAACCTCACTCTTATGTAATACAGCTTTTTAATTATGTGTTGTTAATAATTCGGACATGTATCTACCCTATTTCGATTAACACATAATAGACCAAACATTCTAACAATGTTATAAAAAGAAACTCTTAATACACTGGTGTTGTTTCTAAAGTCAGTACTGATCTGTAATAATTATAAATTTCTTCAGGGTGAATGAGTAGATTAAACTGGATGTGAATGATGACAAAAGCAGAATGACCTTGCAGAACAGGCAATTATTATAGTGGTTATTAGCCGGTCAAGGCGGAGTTTGTCAGATGTTTAAAGACCAATGTTTTACATATGTGCCTCAGAATACAATGCCAGGAGGAATGTTTTCTGAAGCCATGGAGAAAATTAGAGCATTAAAAGTAGAACTTAATGAGAATGCTGGTAAAGATGACTGGTCGTGGAGTGGGTTTGATCTAGATTTAGGACAAGGATAGCTATGATAGTGAAGATAGAGATTAGCGCAATATTAGTACTAATTATAATCTCCTTTCTGGCATGTTGCATCCTGCCGGCTGGGAAGCGTTGGTGGACTTGCAAGGTGATGGCTCAAATGGACCTGGCTGCAGCAAACCAATTTATCCAGCTTCAGATGGCCACAGAGGACATCTCCCCGCCTCCCACCGAACTGACTGGTAAAAACTAAGGCTAAAGGAGGCGGAGGGGCTTACTGGCCACTGAAGAGCTGGTAACAAAGTGAAAAGGCTGATGTACTCTTCCAAGGAAAGCCCTCCTCCAGAGTGTTGTTCTGCGCCCAACGAACACTTTTACTTTGTTTTTGCATCTTAAAGAACTGAACTGAACAGAAATAAACTTGTTTTAAAACAGCATATCCTTTTATTCCTATCACTTTCTTATTTTTCAGTATATTCGTTTATGGAGGCATCATCACGGACTTTTGATGCAGAACTTTTATATTAATCAACGGCCGAAACAATTAATCCACTTTTAAGTATTTACACCATGATGCATTTATCTGTGTTTATTGTTTAATCATTTATTCTGGTATGATTGTGTTTGTGTATCATTTATCCTTTATTAGTGTATCCTCATTAATGTTTTCCTTACAGGTTTTTATCATTTATCATGTTATTATTTTATCATTTCAGCATTTAATAGTCCTTAATGTCAATTATTATTTTGCCATTTATGTTTACCATTTCAGTAGAATGTCATGACTTGTCATTTATGCTAAGGCTAAGTTTGCTAAAGGTGTTATCTATCATGTATTCATTTTGCGACACAAAGGTTGGAAATTACCATAAGTCTTATACGGCAGGTAGTGAGGTAAGAATTAGCTGCAAGGCCGGAAAAGGTCTCTAGCCATGGGTGGGTGCTGCCACTCCTGGCCCAAAGGTGGGAGCCCCTTGTGAGGGAGGGGGTCCCGTGGAGAGATTTTACCGTGCTGGCCAGCTTGCATTTTTTGGCTCCATTGGGAGTGTCAGCAACTGCCTGCATGGATAAAACTTAGGTAAGATAAGTCCAGTATACCTTTGAGCTTTAAACACAGTATTTAGCTTCCGCATTGTACTAAGCAGAGTAGTTTATTTTTATTAGCATGTTATGCCATATGTTAAAGGTATTATGATAGGTTTTATTACCTTCACTATTATTATGCATGTAGCACTATGAAATAAAAAGGGTTAGCCTTAGTTTGAGTTAAACTCAAAAAGGGAGGATTGTAGCAGTACTTGTTAGGAGCTGGGACTAAAGGTCTGAATAAGGGTCGTATAAACCTCTGGTAAGAACATTCTGTAAAAGGTGAGATCATCAAACAGTCTACAAATGGATTTAATGAGTGTGTATTGGGTGGTCTTAAATTTCCAGCCCAATTCTTGGAAGTGACCACCCTTCCGGGTTATGTAGAATTTGTGTTATGAAAACAGTTTAGGTATAAAATGGTTTGGTTTCTAAATACGTCAGTTCAGTTGGGATGATTCTGTCGGTTGTATTGATTTGCTGAACTCAATAAAACTCCCTCATCAGCTGGCCAAAAGCGATGTCTTCTGGTCTTTATTTCGTCTTGATAGCAGAGAACAATCTGCCCCTTTAGCAGTAATACTCACTTTACTTAACCTGGTTAATGTTTTACACACAAGTGTTTTTGGTTGGCTTAAAACATGCAGTAAATGTAGTGTTTGATAATAACTGTTATTTACTACTGCCAGTAAATGCATAGTTTTACTTGTCGTCACCTTACTGGTCAGTCAAGGGCAAAATCAAGTTTAAGCAATTTGATTGGCTGTGATGGACTGGGGTGGGCGAACGGGACTGGAGGTGTACGTGCCTGCTGCAACGTACTGGAGTCGGTCGGCGGCCGTTCATGGATGAGGTTGGATTTATGTCGCTATGGATTGTTTTTCTTTTTTGCTAACCAGTTTGGAGCTACATGTACGAACTTTTCCTGGACGTTTGCCGAGGTTTTTGGAGCCACAAAACCTGACCACGCTCAATGTTTCGCTTGGTTTTTGGGGCTGCAGACCCAAAACCACGCTCGAGAGGCAGAACGGACTATTGGACCAGAGTGGGAGCAGTTTATCTGACTTTCTTGAGACTGGTAATCCATGGTGGGGTGAGTAACCCATTGCACGTGGTCGTTCTGGGAGCCGTCATCTTTGGAACTGCTATTACAAGGACGTATGCTAACTGCGTCCCTTCAGGTCTGCATCGTTTGCAAAGCTAGCAGACAGTTTTGCTAATTCAAGAGACTGAGTAGTGTTGTTGATGAATTCGTTCTGTTACTTTCAACCTGTTTTGCTTATTTTGTATGTGTATATTCTGTTTTAAGCATTATTTTGTAAAGTTCTGAGACAGCGTGGTTGCACTAAATGTGCTAAATACCCTTTTTATTAATATATGGGGTTGTGAGATTTGATTGTAGCACTTGCTGTGATTAATACCTTATTAATCAGTATGAAACATCTTGTGCCATTGTTCTGCTGTGCTGAGAGTTAACTGTGCTCTGTTAATGTGCATTGTCCTTGATTTATTACTGCCCAGTACGGATTATTAAATTGGTATGTTTCGAACTTTACCAGTTTCCTTCCTTATTTTAGTATAAGGTTAAAGTTGCACTGTATTTAGATTTTAGTTGTAGTTATTGATAGAGTTTTATTGGATTTATTAAACTTCTTAAGGTGTTTCAAATAAAGTCTTGAGGTACGTGACAAATTTATTATTCATCATGGCGTGTCCACAGACTCTCTTAAGCAGAGCTAGTAAGACAAAACACCTCTGTGTTGTTTTTACTATTACTCACATATTAAAACCCCAGCAACAAGTGTTTTGATTGGTTCCTCTCTTGTGACATACCACACAACTGATTTCTGATTCGTTGTTAACATTTTGTGACCTCACTCT
>NW_013955393.1:6345-8167 GCF_001266775.1 Austrofundulus limnaeus
CGGAACCCCTCCGGGTGATATTTCTGGAAAAAAAACCCTAAAAATGGATAAAAATCACCTCAAGGCCACTTCCCCTTTTCCATGGGGATAAAAGAAAGAGATCCAGTAAGGTGTAACCAAGTTCTGGATCTCAGCAGCTGCTGTGTGGGGAAATGACGGAAAACAGCTAAAACACTTAAAAATCCCCTTCAGCAGCTGGCTGAACATCCAGGGGGTATTGGGGGCAGACAGCGGTCCTCCTGGAGCACCAGAGCCAAAAAAAAGCACTCAAACAGTCGGTCTGGGGGCTCCAGAAAGCCCCCTGGAACTCACCTGGAAGCTGCCATAAATGTCGATTACAATTGCAGGTAAACACTTAAAGAAATTCAGCCTTCCTCGCCAGCTTGACCATCCCAGACGCACCTAGGAACTGTAGTAAGGGTTGACTACAAGCCCCAGGTAAAGCTTAGTGCAATTTTCGAGCGGCAGGCTCAAAATTTTTTTAAGTTTTACCTGAGAGCTGTAGTAAGGGTCTGACTGCAGAGTGCAGGTGAGGAGGTGCCGCTGCCTGACTCAAACATGTTTCGGCACAGTTTCAGAAACCTGGAAATTTTCCACACTTAGGTTTTGAGCGATAAGTGTTAGACTTTGAAAACTTTCACTTGACTGTCAGTTTAATCCCTCCTGGAGGTTTGACAGGGGGAAAAGCGAGCAGCTCTATCCAAAGGTGGTTTCTTTTTAAGAGTCTGAAAACTAAATTTTATTAACATTAAAGACATTTAAAAAATGTATATTGAAATTTAAATGCAACTGTTGGAGGTTCTTGGATTTTTTTTGTTTGCAGGATTTCCTGCAGCAGGAAAGTCCTTAACCTTCAGAAAGGAAAGTAATCAAAACTCCAAACTGTTCAACTGTAAGTGGGAAATAATAATAAAATAAATGTCAAACTTTTAACAAGTTTAAGTTAATTAGTTCTATATGTGACACTGTTGCACCACTGATAAGAAAAATACATTTTTGAAACCCAAACATGACTTGGTTACTAGAAGAAAACCTTTGTGACATCAGGTGCGGAGCTAGACTTTTTTTGCAAGGGGTGGTCAAAGTGTTTGTTTTAAAGGAGGCACATACGAAGACAAGTACTCCAAATTTAATAAACAAGGTCATCTCCACAGCTTATTTTAAAAGGCAATAACTCAGCTGTTTTGAACTGAAACTTGTTGGGAGCTGCACTCACCAACAGGTAGCGGAGTTAAGTTGTAAATTCAAAATGTCTACCACATGGCAGAACTCAAACTTCCTCAAGGAACTTCTCTAGTTGTTCCAAGTTAAAGACTGGCTGCTTGATGTCACCCAGTTTTATTAACTGCTCCTTAAACACACAAATGTGACTTCATTTGGTTTTCTCACCTCAAGGAGCTTTAAACACAATGTTTTCTCCCGAGTTTATGGTTTAAACTCAGGAGGTTTCACCTCCAAAATGAACTCAGTCCAAAGGAAACTGAAAAGTTTCTGTTAGTTTGGATCAAACAAACTGAGACACAAATATAACTTGATCCATTTTAATAAAATTAAAGACAGAAAACAAATGAAAGAAAATAGAAATATTTACCAAACTTGAGTGTCCGATTTATAAAACTCAGATTTTAGTGATTTTAACTCCATTTACAGAATTTTAATATTTGACTTTAGTTTTTGTTGGCTCAAAGTAAATAAAACACAGAAGCAGACATCAACCTGTCAGATATATTATTCTGGTACATATAAAAAACTAAATGTTCATCATCATCATCAGTTTCATCATCATCATCATCATCATCATCATCAGTTTCTTCTCAAACAA
>NW_013955394.1:0-292 GCF_001266775.1 Austrofundulus limnaeus
TCACGAGGAACCTGAACACAACACAACTGTCCAATCATCACGAGGAACCTGAACACAACACAACTGTCCAATCATCACAAAGAACCTGAACACAACACAGCTGTCCAATCATCACAAAGAACCTGAACACAACACAACTGTCCAATCATCACGAGGAACCTGAACACAACACAACTGTCCAATCATCACGAGGAACCTGAACACAACACAACTGTCCAATCATCACAAAGAACCTGAACACAACACAACTGTCCAATCATCACAAAGAACCTGAACACAACACAACTGTCCA
>NW_013955394.1:5458-7284 GCF_001266775.1 Austrofundulus limnaeus
ACCTGAACACAACACAACTGTCCAATCATCATGAGGAACCTGAACACAACACAACTGTCCAATCATCACGAGGACCCTGAACACAACGATCAGATGTGTTGTTGGTTCCTCTGACGTTCAGGATGTGAAGTGTTCTTGTCTCTGTTGGGAGGTTAATTAGATTTATCGTTCTGCATCATCCTGCTCCTCACATAAACGGCATCAGGAGGAGGAGGTAGAGGAGCAGCAGGAGCTGAGTGTCCACTGAAAAAGCAGCCGTTTGATTGGCTGTAATAAGTCAATAAAACAGGGAGAAAGGAGGTGTTGAACTCAGAGCTCCTTTCCTCTGTCTCCTCTTCTTCCTGGTATTTGTCCATAACTCAAGGTAAACAGGACAGGAACCTCCTCCTCTCTGTGTGTCCTCGTTCAGCCTGTCTCTCACGTGATTGGCTCTGTGATTTAAGAGTGCTGCATTCTCATTCGTCAGCGGGTTAACTTCTGTGAGCATGTGACAAACGGCGGTGTGCTCACACACACACAGAGTTTTATCTGAGTAAGGCTGATTGTGAGCGCTCGCCGTGCATCCATAACTCAGGCAGGAAGTGTGGCAGGTCAATAGGAGATAAGACAAAAGCTGCAGCAGCTCCTCTGTGCTGCCGTCAGGTCCAAAGAGCGAGGCCAACGAGCTGCATCGGAGCATTAAACCAACGGTTCGATACTTCATTATTCTGACAACAAGCAGCCTGCCTGACAAACTTTCTTTATCTGCTCATTACTGCAGCACACATTACCACGGCGGGGAGGAGAACCTCGTCAGCAGATGTTGGTCAGCAAATACATCCTTTGATTTCTGTGCACATTTAACAAAAACAGAAAAWCTGACTGAGGTCTGAGTCCAAACTCAGGTTCTGTGTCCACCGAAGGCTGAATTTGTCTGCAGCTTACATCACTGCGTCATGCCATAGGCTGTCTGAATTCAAAGACTTCTCTGTTGCTAACGCTAACYCTGGTTTGAGGGACTGGTCCGGTGAATCCTTCTCGGCCCAGTGAATCCCATAATGCATTGTGGGCCAGCTGGAGATTATTTCTGCTTGTAAAGGTACAGTTTTAATAAAAACTGAATGTTTCAAGCGGGTGTGTTGTTAATGCTTTTATCATTTGTATAGACATGTTTGTAATATTCTTGTCAGAAATCAACCGAGCTGGTGTAGTGAAATAAACGTGCACCTACAGCAGGTCCATTAGTTCTACATATGGTGATACTTTGCTTATTATAATATGTTTTACTTCTGTTTAACACCATTAATGCTGGGCTAAGGGCAGGAATAAAGCAGAAGGCTAAACCATCCAGATTCACAGCCACTTTCTTCTGGTCTTCACCATCGACCATGGRTCCAACCCACCTAGACCAGGTAGGCCRGGTCCTTTGAAGGACACAGCCCCTGAACACGGAGAAGTGTCAGGAGAGTGGGTCAATCTGCTCAGACAGGTTGGATGGGGCAAAACCATTGAAACTCTTAAAAAGAAATAAAAGAACCTTAACATGAACTCTGAAATGAACAGGTGGGTGGAAGACAGAGTGATGGCGATGTGCTCCAGTTAGCAGGTGAGCTGCAGCTTTCTGGACCAACTGGAGGCGTCTGAGGGAGRACTGTCTGACTCCGAGGTAAAGACCGTTACAATATCTGAGCCGTGATGTAACAAATGCAGGAATTATTGTTTCAAAATGTTGTTTTGAAAAACAAACAAACAAACAAACAAAGATTTTACCTTTGCAGCTGTCTGAGGCTACGTTCACACTGCAGGTCTTAATGCTCAGTTGTGACTTTTTAGAAAAAATCCGATCT
>NW_013955394.1:9742-11245 GCF_001266775.1 Austrofundulus limnaeus
ATCATATCATATCATATCATATCATATCATATCATATCATATCATATCATATCATATCATATCATATCATATCATATCATATCATATATCATATCATATATCATATCATATCATATCATATCATATCATATCATATATCATATCATATATCATATCATATCATATCATATCATATCATATCATATCATATCATATCATATCATATCATATATCATATCATATATCATATCATATATCATAGTGTAACAGAGGGCTGAAACAGTATCCCCCTCCTGTTTCTCCCTGTTTTATGCTATAATAATAAAGACTGAGGCCAATTCCAGGCCTTACCCAGTAAAACCATCCATCACTAAAGTSAGTACAAGGAGCTGCAGGTTCTACAAATATCTACAACTTGTACCAATAAACCAACCAGTGCCTAAACAGGTTGAAAGTGTTTCAGAACACACAGGATTATCCTTTAACTCTCATTCATTCTGACTCCACCCCAGGGTTGGATTAGGTACAGAAGTAAAGTAAAAACATGACTGACAGGTGACTGGAACCCTGACTGGGTCTGATCGGCTCAGGTCTCCAGTGGGACGTCAAATGTGTGAGAAAAACATCAAGCTGATAAAAACCAAAGGTTCTGAAAGTGCCACTGAGGGGCTTTACAGATTTCTGCCTGTAAAGAACAGAATCTCATTACATCGTCATAATCATTAAAGGAATCTGAAGAACCTTTAGAGGTCCAGTCTAAGCTGGATCAGGACAACAACTGGAAAACAAATGAAAGTCATCAGACAGACCCTACCTGAAGGAATCCATGGATTACTGGTTGGACGATCTCTGGGGTCTCCCTTCTCCCAGTCAAAGTCATCCTCTTTGGACTGGACCAGAGTACAGTCCGGACCCTGACCCATCAGACAGGCTGCAAGAAGAACAGACAGATGTTTCAGTTCTGTGATTCTGTCCCAGTTTGGTGTGTATTGGTTCTGGGTTGGATCTGGCTCTGGTTTATCATGTGTCGGCTCAAACAGCAGAGCAGGAACTGTTGAACTTCCTGCTGTATTTGGTGAAGGACGGCTGCAGTCAGTGCAGCTCTGACTCTGTCCTTCGTGCTCATCGGCAGAAGCTGCATCTTGTAAACATATRATGTTCTTCAGAGGGAGACAGTTCCAGTTCATTACCATTTCCCAGCATGCTCGCTGCCGGCTCCTCACACACACAATAGATGGAAGCCTTCGCTTTCCTCTCTAACTCAAAGACGTCTAAATCCCTCCATTCATGAAGCACACACACACACACACACACACACTCTGTGTGTGTGTGTGTGTGTGTTCACAAATATATGTTGTGGCATCAGGGGCTTTGACGCCTCGTCAGCCTCTTCAGTGGAATGACTCCGGGTGTGTGTGGCTGTCATCTGAAAGCGTTGACATTAAATGGCTGGAAGGCTCATTTTCTTTCTTTGTAACAAAAGGCGCATTAAACACACACACACACACACACACACACACACAC
>NW_013955394.1:12245-13864 GCF_001266775.1 Austrofundulus limnaeus
TTGTTTGTAGAGTCAACAAACAAACAAACAAACAAACAAACAAGAACACTGCAGAACACTGAGCAGAACCAGAACTGGATCAGTGATCCGACAGCTGCGGGTCAGAACCTGTGCTGCTGGGTTCTACTGAACACCTGCATCAATCAGAACCAATCAGAACCAATCAGAACCAATCAGAACCCATCAGAACTACTGGTTTTATCTCAGAGACACTTCCTGCGGTCCAACTCAGGTTCTGCTGACAGAACCCGAACCACCCGAACCCCCCGAACCACCCGAACCACCCGAACCCYCCGACCCSTCATCAGACAGAAAGAGTTCAGAAGAAAACCCGGTCCAACAGAATAGACTGAAAGAAACCTGGTTCTGGTTCTGGTTCCGGTTCTGAAACAACCAGTTTGCAGCTTTGCTGTGGGACCAGCTGGGGGTTCAGAACCAGAGTCCAAAAGAACCTGGGAGGTCCAGAGCCACAGACACCAACAGAACCCTGGAACAGGACCGGTTCCGTGTGGAAACTTGGACCCAGAACTAAACTCCCGATCCCCCTCTTTCTCTGGTTCCGACCCGGTCCAGATCTTCCTAACAGAACCGGGACTTACCTTTGAAAGTCTCTGCGCTCGTGCGCGTGTGTCCCGTGCAGAGCAGCAGGAGGACCGGGACCAGAACCAAACTTCCAGTCCGGTCCATGTTCGGAGAAAGTCCTCAGAACTCCGAGCCGCTCCTCCTCCTCCTCCTCCTCCTCCTCCTCCGGGGCTTTCCCGCGCACGCACGCACACACAAACACACACAGGAGCGCGCGTGAGTACAATCACGGAGCCGCGCGCACAGAGGAGCGGTACCTCCGAACCTCTGCTCCGGTTCTGCTCTGAGAGAGCGCGAGGAGGAGGTTTGAGGAGCTGATGACGTCACGGAGGGGCGAGAGTGCCGGGGCTTCGCACCTCCTCCTCCATCATCTCCACTTCCTCCTCCTCCTCTTCTTCCTCCTCCTCCTCCTTCTCCTCCTCCTCATCCATCATCTCCTCCATCATCTCCTTCACCACCTCCACCACCTCCTCTTCCTCCACCACCTCCTCTTCCTCCACCACCTCCTCTTCCTCCACCACCTCCTCTTCCTCCACCACCTCCTCCTCTTCCTCTTCCTCCTCTTCCTCCACCACCTCCTCTTCCTCCACCACCTCCTCCTCTTCCTCTTCCTCCTCTTCCTCCACCACCTCCTCTTCCTCCTCCTCCTCCTCCTCCACTTCCTCTACCTCCTCCTCCTGGTCTTCTGCTGCTCAGATCACCAACAGGAGGAGCTGCAGGAGTTCTGTTCAGTTCTGATGACGATCATCCTCACCTACACACTTTACACACACACTACACACACTACACACATTACACACACTTTACACACACACTACACACACTACACACATTACACACACTTTACACACACACTACACACACACTACACACACACTACACACACTTTACACACACACTACACACACTACACACACTACACACACTTTACACACACACTACACACACTACACACACTACACACACTTTACACACACACTACACACACTACACACACCTTACACACACTTTACACACACACTACACACACTACACAC
>NW_013955394.1:14864-16631 GCF_001266775.1 Austrofundulus limnaeus
ACACACACACACACACACACACACACACACACACACACACACATACACACATGCTTCCACAGCATCATTCCGTCACATTCCTGCTCACAGTGTGTGTTGGCAGAATGATGACAGGAAACAGAAAACACACCCTGAGGACATACGTACACACACCTTCTGAGTGTGTGTGACACACTACAGCAGCAGTAATAAATCATAATGTGCAGCTATTGATCTCCTGCCCTCTTTATTCTCCCGCTGCCTGATCAATACCTGACTCTGCTGCTCCTCTTTCATCCAAAAACTTGGAGCAGCGGCAGTTGGTTTAACCTTTTACACACTCTTCTTTAAAACACTGAACACCAATGAGACAAAATCAGTTTTATACAAACACTCCTCCTACATTAGGTAACCAACTTATTAACCAACCAACTAAATAACCTGCCATCAACMAACCAACTAACCAAAACAAATATCAACCATCTGACCAACCCATTACCTACACCAACCAGTCAACCATCCAATAAAAACATAGACCATCTAACCAACCTATTGCCTAAATCAACCAATCAATCAACCAATAAAAACATCAACCACCTGACCAAGCCTTACCTACACCAAAATAAATCAAAACATCAGGAGCTGTGAGTTCTGACTGTTGGCACAAGTCTTGTTTGGATCTATAGCTCTAACTTCATGTCAGAACCTTCTATTAAAGCTTTGAATGGGTCACAGAAAGCTAAACTTTACATGACCGCCCTGCTGTTTACAGAACTTTAACACTTCACACAATGATAGGTTCACAAGCAGGGTTTGACTTTAGAGTGTTTCAATTAGTGTCTGATGAGGTGTAACTTTTTACCTGTTGTACAACATTTTTACAAACCCTTCCTCCAGTTTYTCCATCCAAACAGGTCCAATCTTCTTCACTCAGAGGATCTCTGGTCTAGGACTGTTGGTTTCCAACACCCAAACTCTCTTTGACTTTCACTGTATCTGAGCTCTGAGTTTCTCATCCAAACAGGAAGTGAAGGCCTTTAGCTAAACCCTGTAGGACCATCAGACAGAACCTGGATTCAGTCAGAGGCTCGACAGGAAACAGGAAGAGATTTGAACCAGGACTTTCAAATTAAAATTGTTTCTGTCACAACCAGACTGTCAGATGTGTCCAGAGAAAGTCCCAGATTTCTGTTGGACTTTAGAGAAGTAAGTTTGAGTTGGAACATTTCTTCAGGAATGTCCTGCTTGTGTGTAGCTGTTTTGTAACAGTCGCGAGTCAGAAGCATGAACATTAGTTCTGTCTGACTCACTGTTTGGATCAGACCTCTAACTCTGCTCTGTGTGCAGCTGAAGAACGAGACGATGAAGAGGAGGAGCTGTTTCAGGGAAGAAAAACCACAAATGGGTCATTTCCTGATCAGAACCAGATGGTACCATTCCTCTCAGAGATGGAGGGTGTGCTAACTTCAGGAACACTGAGCTGAAAGGCTGAAAGCAGAGGACGATTTGGTGAAAGTGATGGAGGAGTTCAGCTGGAATGGGCCAGCTGCTGACAGATTACCATGGATTAGGGAATGGCTGTAATCTGGACCAGAGTCTGAGCAGACTTCGGTTGGAACCAAGGAATTTTTCCTCCACAGAGACAGAAGAAGAACTTTGTTTTGTGGTACAGTGGATCAGTGGGTCAGTGGGTCAGTGGTACAGTGGATCAGTGGATCAGTGGTACAGTGGATCAGTGGATCAGTGGTACAGTGGATCAGTGGATCAGTGGTACAGTGGATCAGTGGT
>NW_013955395.1:0-1116 GCF_001266775.1 Austrofundulus limnaeus
GTGCAATGAATCTAAAATATATGAAAGTTTAATGTTTATCAGTACATTACAGAAAATAATGAACTTTATCATTATTTATCATTATTTTTGAGAAGGACCTGTGTATATGAACAGAAGATTCCAAACTCAGACATGTTTAGATAAGTTTTTGTTCAGATCTATAAAAACAGAGAGGTCACCTGAGCTTGGTTGATATTGTCAGTCAGCTCACTGATACTTCTCTGTGTGTCTTCAAGCAGTTTCTCCACTTCTTCACTGTTTCTTTGCAGCAGCAGCTGCAYACACATCACACACAGAGAAAAAGAAGGTTTCATTTATTGTTGCAGCAACACAACACAACACAACCTGCAGCTGCTGGTGTCAACACACCTCCTGACTGTCCCTCTGTGTGTCCAACAGGACCGTCTCGTGGTGTTTGCACTCTGCGATGCCACACTGGCAGCACACAGGCATTTTGTCCTGCCTGCAGTAATAAACGAAAGGCTTTTTATGTCGAGGGCACAGCAGCGTGGCCGTCAGCCCCTCGCCTGCCCTCACCTCAGGCTGTCTGCAGGACGAGGCAGAGCTGTGTGCAGCCTCGCTGAGGACCGACAGGGACGTGTTGCGGTTCAGACTGGGCCTGGTGCTGAACTGCTCGTTGCAGAAGGGACACTGGGGGCCGATGTTGGACTTGCTCTTGGTGTCCCAGTACATGCTGATGCAGTCTTTACAGAAAGTGTGACCACAGGGGATGGTTACTGGGTAGTTGAAACACTCCAGGCAGATGACACAGGTTAAACTGGAATTCTGAGTTTCCATGTTGTAGACAGATCCACAGCACTGCAGTGAAGACAACACTCACACGTTACTGACGCAATAAATCTGAACAATATGTAAAGGTACAATGTCATGAAGACCAGTACAAAAACTAGAAAACCAATACCACACATTTTTCTCTCATACAGATTATTAATCACATGTATTTCTACTGTACTGTAATGTTATCTGTGTACATAGTATTTGTTGATGTGTGTACATGTTAGAGCTGCAACCATACAGAAAATTCATGGTTCAGTTCAATACTTTCGTCTCACGGTTCGTTATTTTTTCGATACAAAAAAGAGAAATGTCCATGCC
>NW_013955395.1:3488-4700 GCF_001266775.1 Austrofundulus limnaeus
TACAAAAACCTTCATAAACCTGTGATTCATAGCTCTGCCTACAAAAACCTTCATAAATCTGTGATTCATGGCTCCGCCTACAAAAACCTTCATAAGACTGTGATTCATGGCTCCGCCTACAGAAACCTTCATAAATCTGTGATTCATAGCTCCGCCTACAAAAAACCTTCATAAATCTGTGATACATAGCTCCGCCTACAAAAACCTTCATAAATCTGTGATTCATTGCTCCGCCTACAAAAACCTTCACAAATCTGTGATTCATAGCTCCGCCTACAAAACCTTCACAAATCTGTGATTCATAGCTCCGCCTACAAAAACCTTCACAAATCTGTGATTCATAGCNGGTCTGTATTTACCCTCAGATCACAACTGAACAATAGTTTTACTCCTTTGTTTTATTTTCTTATTATTTTCTTCTTTAACAGCACATTTAATGTCCATCTAACCATGTCTGAGTCTTGTCTGGTCCCATCATTAGCTCCTGTAGGTCAGTCACGTGACTCCAGCTTCCATGTGGTTTTTACTGGTTTCAGCTTCATTAACTGGGTGCTTTATGTTCGTAATGTTAGTCTGCTGTAGTAACCTGTCAGACTGCACCACTTCCTGTTTGATTTATATTTTAATGAGTTCTTTTAGAGGAGACATCATACAGTAACTAACAACTGACAGCTTGTTGTGTGACACAAACTGTCAGAAGCTACAAGTCACCACTGTTCACGTGTAACACTATCAGAGTAACATTAAAGCCACAACACAAGTGTCTGTGTGGCTAAAGTTAGCAGGGAAGCTATCGTTAGCTAGCCGACATTAGCTCGTTTTATTACCGTAAGTTTCCATGATGAACAAACATTATGAGTCCAAATATTACAACATTAAGATGACCTACAACAAGAGCCGTCAGAGGTCTCAGCACACACATGTAACACAATAACAACACACTTATTCTTACCGCTTCAGACACGTCCGGGCAGCGCGACGGAACGGGGAAGCGTCCCTGGTGACGTCACACGTAGTCATGACGCAAAGGCCTTCATAAACCTGTGATTCATAGCTCCGCCTACAAAAACCTTCACAAATCTGTGATTCATGGCTCCGCCTACAAAAACCTTCATAAGTCTGTGATTCATAGCTCCGCCTACAAAACCTTCACAAATCTGTGATTCATAGCTCCGCCTACAAAACCTTCACAAATCTGTGATTCATGGCTCC
>NW_013955395.1:6893-7694 GCF_001266775.1 Austrofundulus limnaeus
ATCCACCACAGACATGTATTAAAATAATAACCACGTGGTTTCGTTGCGCTGTTTGATCCTCTCGGCTCCCGTAGAGGACATTCCAAGATGGCGCTGCGCACTGCTGGTTGTGTTGCGGTGCGGCCTGCAGCAGGTTTGTGGGTCAGTAAGGCGAGGACGTTGGTCACAACAGGTAGTGTAACATCAGTGCTTCATGTGTTGTTCCGGGAGGACTGTTTGTTGTGGGTTTGATGCTCAGGGACTGATTTAATCTGTAATGACGTCACCATGTGTCCTCTTAAAGGACGGACAGTGTCATTAACTTTAAACTCCTGGTCAGTGAAAACACAACTAAAAAAACTCAGTGACTACAGAGTCACCGTGGGGGAAACACAGTGACTGTTTCAGTTGTGTGTTTGTGTGTAGGGAGCTGTGTCTCCTGCAGAAACACACAAACCATGAATAATATGTTTTAACAAGAATTATGAGTGAAATGTAGTGAAACTGATAAAATATTCATTTGATCTACATCTACAAGTCGAATAAAGCCGGTTAAAGAATGACACTGAGCTAAAGTTGGGTGTGGTAGTAGCTGAGAGTCATTCTGCTCTGAACACCAGGCCTGTATTTATGACGTCATAGTTGCTTTGTTGACAAACCTAAGAGGTTTAATTTTAAATAAAGGAATCAAGATTTATTTATAGAGCCGTTTCCAACAACCAAAGGTTTAAAACAAATCATACAAAAACAACAGAGCACCACGAAATATTATAAGTCTAGCTCAGGGGTCTGCAACCTGCGGCTCTGGGGCCACATGTGGCC
>NW_013955395.1:8694-9906 GCF_001266775.1 Austrofundulus limnaeus
AATAACAATATTCTTTTGTTTTATAATGTCACCACCACTGACCGTAAAGTTTTCCCAAAAGGCCTCCAATAGGCCCACGGACCACCAGTTGATAATCCCAGTTGTAGCTTGTTTTGTGGCTCTGGACACATTTATCAGTGAGACAAGGAGCAGACATGGTTCTGTTGATGATAAAGGCTGCAGAGCCCTGGTCCAGCTGAACAAACAGGTCTGTTATTAACATTATTAATAATAAACTAACACTGGTTATCACTGCTGGTGGTTCTCCAGCGGTCCTCAGGTGGCGCCAGGCCCCTCTGGGTCCCATGCCAAATGAAGACATTGATGTTTCAGACCTGGACTCATTAAAGAAGTACAACACCTACAATCTGTACTTCAAAAAGGCTTCAGAGGCCAATAACAAGGAGGTGTGGTGGAAGACCTACAGGAAGTACAAGGAGGCTGCTGACCCTGAACACGGTGAGGACTGCAGGTGCCAGGCTGACCCGGTCCAGACCGTCTGATCTCACTCCACACTGTGTGTGTGTTTGAAGGTGCAGAGCTGGTGGACATCGGTCTGCCTCCGCTTCAACGCTGCAGGAAGGAGGAGTTGAAGCAGAGGATGCAGCTGTTGAAGGACAACAAGAACAATGCAGAGCTGGAGAGGGCTTCTCGTCTTCGTACCTGTAAGCTCCGCCCTCCAGGTGGGGAGGTCTCTGCTGGCTCCTTTTCATTTAAAGTCTGTGTTTTTGTTGCTCCACCAGTCAGGATCCCTCTGGACCGTGTGCAGGAGACCTGGGAGAAGACGGACAAGAAGTTCCATTTGAAGAGGCTGGCAGAGCACTACGGGATCTTCAGAGACCTGTTCCCCATGGCCTACTTCCTGCCTCAGGTCATCCTGCACGTCAGCTACAGCCAGGAGGACCGGAAGGTCCAGGTGCACAATGGGAACAAGCTGACACCTGCTGAAGTATGTCTGCACACACAGGAGGTGGGTTTAAACTGCTCTTTATGCTCCACCCATCTTAATCTTTGTGTTTTCTCTGTCCAGGCAGCAGCCGCCCCTGAAGTTAGCTTTGCTGCAGAGGAAGGGTCTCTGTGGACCCTCCTATTCACCTGTCCAGGTGAGCTGAGGCTTCTGCAGGACTTTACTGGACAGTACCACCCCCAGATCCAAACAGGCAGAGTGAATGAAAACTAAATATCCATCCATCCATCCATCCATTTTCTTCC
>NW_013955395.1:10867-12171 GCF_001266775.1 Austrofundulus limnaeus
CTCTAAATGTTAAAGTTCTGAGTGACCCACCTCTCTAAATGTTAAAGTTCTGAGTGATCCACTTCTCTAAATGTTAAAGTGCTGACTGACCCACCTCTCTAAATGTTAAAGTGTTGAATGGCCCACCTCTCTAAATGTAAAATGCTGAATGGCCCACCTCTCTAAATGTTAGTGTTGAGTGGCCCATCTCTAAATGTTAAAGTGTTGAATGGCCCACCTCTCTAAATGTTAAAATGCTGAATGGCCCACCTCTCTAAATGTTAAAATGCTGAATGGCCCACCTCTCTAAATGTTAAAGTGTTGAATGGCCCACCTCTCTAAATGTTAAAATGCTGAATGGCCCACCTCTCTAAATGTTAAAGTTCTGAGTGACCCACCTCTGTAAAAGTTAAAGTGCTTAATGGCCCACCTCTCTAAATGTTAAATGCTGAATGGCCCACCTCTCTAAATGTTAAATGCTGAATGGCCCACCTCTCTAAATGTTAAATGCTGAATGGCCCACCTCCACAGGGGCAACATACCAGGAGGAGCAGTGCAGGAGGGACAGGAGCTGTGTCACTACATGCCCCTCATCCCTGCTAAAGGAACAGGATTCCAACGCTACGTTTACGTCCTCTTCAAGCAGGACAATTACATCGATTTCCAGGAGGAGGTCAGGGAGTCTCCATGGTGAGAAAACTTTAATAACATTACATGACTGTACTGTTATAACATGTTCTGTTCTACAGGATACAATCTGTACTCATTCACACATTCATTTATACATTCATTCAATCATTCATTTATACATTCATTCACACATTCATTCACACATTCATTTATACATTCATTTATACATTCATTTATACATTAATTTATACATTCACACATTCATTTATACATTCATTTATACATTCATTTATACATTAATTTATACATTCACACATTCATTTATACATTCATTTATACATTCATTTATACATTGACACATTCATTTATACATTCATTCACACATTCATTTATACATTCATTTATA
Source organism: Austrofundulus limnaeus (assembly GCF_001266775.1). NCBI lineage: Eukaryota > Metazoa > Chordata > Actinopteri > Cyprinodontiformes > Rivulidae > Austrofundulus > Austrofundulus limnaeus. The sequence continues at coordinate 11,883 of NW_013955395.1, forward strand.
CATTCACACATTCATTTATACATTCATTTATACATTCATTTACACATTCATTCACACATTCATTTATACATTCATTTATACATTCATTTATACATTCATTCACACATTCATTCACACATTCATTTATACATTCATTTATACATTGACACATTCATTTATACATTCATTTATACATTCATTTATACATTCATTCACACATTCATTCACACATTCATTTATACACTCATTTATACATTCATTTATACACTCATTTATACATTCATTTATACATTCATTTATACATTCATTC
>NW_013955395.1:13171-14318 GCF_001266775.1 Austrofundulus limnaeus
GTGTCTTACCTGTGTAACGTTTCTCCTCCTCAGCCACTCCCTGCAGGAGCGCACATTTAAGACGGTGGATTTCTACAGAAAACACCAGGAGGTCATGACCCCTGCAGGCCTGGCCTTCTTCCAGAGCCAGTGGGATCCATCTGTTACAGACACCTTCCACAACACGTTCCGTAAGTCAGGTTTGATTCAAAAACACAAGAGAATTATACAACACAAGTGTTAAAAAACTTTGTGTAAATCAAACAATGAACTCATATTTTTATTCCCTTTGAAACACGGTGGAACAGTCAACATGTTCAAACCAGGAACCTGAAGTGTTTTAGAGTCTGGTGGTAGGAACAGGACACGTAGCAGTTTCATCATTTTAAGTCTTTTTGTTGGTTACGAGTGTGTGTTCTAAAAGCTGTGTGTAGTTTTCTGTACTGCAGCTGCTGTTCCAGATGTGTGCCTACCTAACCTAAGCTTTAGAAAACAAGTCATCTGCTCCACACTACCTGCTGAAATCAGTTAGTGTGGAGCAGTTTCAGGATAAAAATGACATCATTTTGTTCACAGCTTCGAATCTTCTTCCTGTCACCTGATCTCCATCTGAACGTACTGTGATTAATCTGAACTTACTGTGATTAATCTGAATTTACTGTGATTAATCTGAACTTACTCTGATTAATCTGTGATTAATCTGAACTTACTCTGATTAATCTGTGATTAATCTGAACTCACTCTGATTAATCTGTGATTAATCTGAACTCACTCTGATTAATTTGAACTCACTCTGATTAATCTGTGATTAATCTGAACTTACTCTGATTAATCTGAATTTAATGTGATTAATCTGAACTTACTCTGATTAATCTGTGATTAATCTGAACTTACTGTGATTAATCGGAAATTACTGTGATTAATCTGAAATTACTGCGATTAATCTGAATTTACTGCGATTAATCTGAACTTACTGTGATTAATCTGAATTTACTCTGATCAATCTGTGATTATTCTGAACTTACTGTGATTAATCTGAACTCACTCTGATTAATCCGTGATTAATCTGAACTTACTCTGATTAATCTGAATTTAATGTGATTAATCTGAATTTACTCTGATTAATCTGAATTTAATGTGATTAATCTGAATTTACTCTGATTAATCT
>NW_013955396.1:0-806 GCF_001266775.1 Austrofundulus limnaeus
GTGTTTGAGAAGGGACAGAGTAAAGCATGTCTGCTAAGAGGAGTTTCAGCTCTGTTAACCTCAATGAGCCGTTGACTGAAAACCATCAACTTATGTAGGAATATGTGCTCTTCCAAATATGCAGACATTAAAACAGGTCAAAAAGTGAAGAGTTTTTCTTTACTCCTTTAAGGACATGATTACAGATATTAATTTGTAACATCACTGAAGAGGATGTTGGTGTTGGTTGTGGTAGTTGTTCTTTAATATTAAACACAATTGTGACAAATGAAAATTACAAATTATTCTCATCCCTAGTTGCTACTGAGAAAATTACTATAAAATACTACAAATAAGAGTATTACACATAGTTAACCATGCATGTACACACAAAAATTGCAGTAATAAAAGTTTTAAACAAACATACTGTCACGATCTTGGATAATGTCAACTTAGAACATCAGAGAGGAACATTAATTAATTTTTATTCTTTTTTATTACCTTTAAACAAGCAAATCCCATTGAGATCAGAGATCTCTTCTGCACTGAGGCCTGGGCCTGACGTCAACCAGTTTTTGGTCTGTGGGGGACACACTGATGTACCCAGAGAGGTCCAGAGGTGTTTTTCCATCATTAAGTGCAGCTCCACTCAGTTCTGGTCAGATCGGTTTTGCTTGGGTGTAGGGGATTTGCCACTGTAACTTGTTTCCCTGCTCTGTGGGCTGTATTATCCTGCAAAATAGGCCGTAACGAGTGTGTGGTATAGTTAACACAGAGGTGCAGAAGCTGCCATTTATTGTTGCTCATTCAGTGCTACAGCTAACTAT
>NW_013955396.1:2893-3432 GCF_001266775.1 Austrofundulus limnaeus
CATGATTAACAGTTATTACATCTACATGATTAACAATTATTACATCCACATGGACACAGTTCAGAAAAGGACATGCAAAGTTGTGTCAAAAACACATTTAACAGGAACAGATTCAGCCTTACTGGAGGATATAATAAATAGTGTAACAGCAGAGCTTTTATTTATAAACAGACAGAATTTTCTGATCCATGATGACGACTGCTTCATCAGCCGTTTAGAGGATTAATCCTTTGTCAGTTTGGCACTGCTGTGCTCTGGGAGCGCCACACAGTGAGGATCTGGTGCGCTGCACGTGCAGCAGCAGTGGTTGAACTGGGGTTCCACAGGAGCTTTCCAGAGGGAGCTGGTAGACCCATCAGGACTGTGCCAGTCCAGTCCACCCAGTTGGGTTGTGGTTGGGTTCAGTTTTATCCACAAATTTCTGTAAAAGCATATGTGGGCTGCCATGACAGACAGCTAGTCCCATCCCCCGGTTTCATATTTCCAGTACGCAATGGAAGAACCAGAAATTAATTCATTCAGAGAGTTATGATAACTAC
>NW_013955396.1:4840-7365 GCF_001266775.1 Austrofundulus limnaeus
TCGTCTCTCCTCCATGACACTTCTTCAGTCTGATGAGTTTCAGGTGAACTCAGCCTTATAAGCTCCACCTCCACATGATGGACAAACAGGTTTAACAAACATTAAATTGTTCACATCCAGAGAACCATCAGCCTAACAACAGATCATTAGTGCCCTGGTCCTCACCTATTTTTCATAGAGGATCATGTGCACCAACCACCTGATGATTGTTGGGGCTCTGATTATCACCTGTTGTTCACAGGGTGCAGAGTCATACTGACAACTGGACACAGGAGGTCTGAACCGCCGATTAATAGACTTTTTTTTATTCACAAAAAAGGCTGAGTTCACCTGAAACTCGTTAGACTGAAGAAGTCTCTTGGAGGAGAGAGGAAACGTTTCATTGAAGAACTCATCCAGAGGACCTACTTATTTTATTTATTTGTTAATTTTTTTCCTACATGGATTACTGAGATGCATCAGGACATTTACCACAGGACCTTGCATGCTTGGTTTTGGGACATAAGTATTGTGTGTACTGCAGTTTGTGAGATCAAGACCAATGATTACTTTTTAAATGTTTGTAAAATACAAAGATAATTGATAGAAAATTGTTATGCTGTGTTCTTCTGTTATACCACCAAAGATTTTGGTTGGTGACAAGATGAAATCTTGTAATATTAAATTTGACCTAATAACATTTAATTATATGTTAGACAAAAGAAAAGTTTTTCATTGAACTGGTAATTGCAAGTAGGTTAAAAAATGTAGCCAGTGTCGATGTGATTGGCTAATTCACAGATACCAACCTAAGGTTTTTCCCGAGTGTTTATCCTTAGTGAGACTAAAGCCTTGTGATTATTCAGCTAATTAATTATGAGCCTGTGGGAATGATCAATACATTGACTGGTCACTGTTGATTCCTGTGTGTTTGACTCCTGCAGCTCATTTAGGCTTTAGCTTCAGATCTGCTGTGCCATAATTAGCATATTGTTGACGCTGCACACTTGTCAAAGTCGGGTCTCTAAAGTTAACATCATTAAGTAGAAATTATTGATGCATGAATCAAAATGAAGTGGAGACACAAATTCAAGAGAAGTACTTTGTGTTTAGCTAATAACAAATAAATTATGGCTTAGTGAAGAGCTTCAGAGATTCTTTGTCTTTTTTTTTTTCACATGAAAATAAAATTGGTTTTTAGAACCAGTGTGATCTAATAACTAATATTAGTGCAAAAATTAAGTAAATTTGTTTTTGGTAGATTATTTATTTGTTGTAATGATGCTTCTTGGCAATAAATCTTATGAATGGCACCTGATTAGCAGCATCTGGGGGTACCAAAAGCTTAAAACAAGTGTCAGTAGCAACCGCAGAATAAGCTGTTTGGCAGTAGCAGACAAGATTTGGCAAACTTTCCATGTTTGCAACCCACAGATCTACTGCTCATCCTGCAAATGCATGTCCTTTACAAATGTGGCACCATTTAAAGGGGAAACTAACTGGCTTTCCAGTGGTATAAGACTTATTTCCAAGAAACATTGTTACAACAAACAAACTTACATTTTGCACTAAGTAAATGTAAAAAATTCAATAATGAGCAGTCTTTTATTTATTCTAATTATCTATCTAATAAACTGTAGTTACAGTATACAGGCACAGCATAACATTACCAAATCAAGGGACCAGATCAAGGCAAAGCAGGGTCAGTGGTGTTCAGTGATGCTTCAGGTTTACAAGTCTGACAGCCTCTCAGTAGAGCTACATTGAGCCTTGTTGTTCTGCCCCTAAAGGCTGGGTTATAGTCACNCTTTATGACCTCTCATGGAGGGATCGTACAGATGCAGGTACATTCGGACCTGTTCAGTGAGAGCACCTTCACGACGAGTGGCGTGCAGCCTTTGCAGAGCTTCAAAATTTCGGAGGTGCACGACCACGCGTCAGGACACAAGGCGAGGCCAATGCGCAGGGGCAGGGACACCGCAATTGCTTCACTTTTGACGCAAGCCCCATCATGCCCTGTGTGTCGTGTCAACTATAACCTAGGCCTAAGGCTCTGTAGTCTCTGTCCCAAGGTTAGAGGGTTAAGCAGTCCATGGGCCAAGTTGGTGGGGTTCCCTGTAATGCCGATCTCACTGCTGATAGCCTCTTTCTGAAGACAGTTCCACAAAATGGCCACAGAGTGCCTTCTGTGTTTATGCTCCCTCTTGTAGCTCATTGTTCAGGGATGGAGCTGCTTCATTACCACGCTCAAATGAGCTTTCATGCTGCGTTCACACCGAACACAATCTGAGCTTCAAAAATGCATCCAGCGCTCTAACTTGGACGAGGTCAGACGCTCATGAAAATTACTCACGCATCAAGTGCGTCGAGAGCCTCCTCTGCAGGTTTCTTATTAATTGCGGATGAAATAAAGTGGCTTTCCTTTATTTACTGAGAGCGAGAGCACGTCATGCTCACCAGATAATTAATTCACCAGATAATTAATTCACCAGATAATTAATTCACCAGATATTCTGAGTTTGGTGAGTCTGACTACTGTAGGAGCT
>NW_013955396.1:8640-10417 GCF_001266775.1 Austrofundulus limnaeus
GCTGAAATCGCGTTTGGTGTGAACGCACCATAACTTGGACGAGGTCAGACGCTCATGAAAATTACTCACGCATCAAGTGCGTCGAGAGCCTCCTCTGCAGGTTTCTTATTAATTGCGGATGAAATAAAGTGGCTTTCCTTTATTTACTGAGAGCGAGAGCACGTCATGCTCACCAGATAATTAATTCACCAGATAATTAATTCACCAGATATTCTGAGTTTGGTGAGTCTGACTACTGTAGGAGCTGCGAGCTGATGAGGCTCGCTTTCAGCCCTGTTTTTGTCTCGAACTCAGTTTGACGAGCCGCTGACCCATATCTGGCAGTACATTGACGACAGGCACTTATTATCAGCTGAAGAGCTGCTGTCCATCTGTCTCAGGTTAGTGGGCATCATTCAGGAAACCATCCCATCGGAAAATGTGCCACTACATCACAGAGGAGTCTCTCAGATTGGTTGAGGCTTCGCATCGAGCTGCAAAAGTTCAGATTTTCTTACTCCAGCGTTCATTGTGCTTCAAAAGCTCAAACTGCACCACACTAGACACCACAGAACTTCCCGACATCCCTTAATGCGTGTCCACCATAGACTTTGCATGTAAACCCTGATGCTTACAGTGTGTTTGGTGTGAACACAGCATCAGAGTACAGCAAGCAGTGCAGATCAAAAGAGGCATGGAAAAAGAAAACTCTGCTCTACTACACTCCTGCACACTTTTTGCCAGTTTCTCCAAAAAGGTGAAGTGGTATTAATTTTCTCATGGGTCTGCAAATCACCTTAGTTTACTGTTTTCAATGCAAGGTTTCCAAATAAAACTGAAAAAAGGAAATAAAAAACCCATCAAAAGTTCAAATTAAAAATTTAAAAGGCTATAATGTTCTGGCTTTAAATCCCACGGCTGGGTGGTCGTCGAAAGCATAGGTCAGCACCTTGTCATGTTATTTGGAGCTGCAGAGCTGACCTTCCTCTTCACTAGTTGCCAGTTATGGACCTGTAGTACCTCTCTCTGAGGTAAAGACGCACCAAGAGGAAGGGTGTTTCAGTACTCCATCTCCATTCCTGTGTGTCTTCTGAATGGACAACAGTAGGGAGAACATGTGTCAGTCTCAGACTGAAACAAGCTGTAAATATCTTCATTAAAAAGGTGGCTGCTGCAGTTTTTACCAACCTCAACAGTGTTTTCCCCAGCATCTGAGTAGTTTTCATACAGATGGTATATACATATGTAAAAACCTACCAATACTGTGGTGTCGAGGCCAGCCTGCCTCAGTCTGCAGAAGAAACATAGGTGTCAGTGGGCCTTTTTATTAATGTTGGAGGTGTTAGTGGATCGTACCAAAGTTCTGGAACTGTGATGTTTAAAGATTTTAACCTTTCCCACGGCTGCTTCAGTGATAAACAGAGGAAACAGAGTGTGGCTTCTCCTGAAATCCATGACCACTTCCTTTGTCTTATCCTCTTTAATACAGAGGCTGTTCTTCTCACATCAGTCAGCCAAATCATCCATATGTGAGTAGTGTGTGTGACAGAGGACACATCCCTGGAGGAGCTGTTTGTAATGTGAAAGGGAAGTCTGTAGCCAGTGTACCAACAGGTTTAGGACCCAGATCCATAAAGACTGTGTTCTTCCAAGCATCAATCATTGACCAGAGTCAGGGGATGGCTAAATTGATGGCTGAACTCAAGTCCAACTAGAAGCACTGGGAGAGTACAAACCTCCACCAAGACCAGTTTCCTCCATCCTGTAAGAGTTAATGCACAACAGCAGAGATGAAACA
>NW_013955396.1:11752-12656 GCF_001266775.1 Austrofundulus limnaeus
TCCTTGGACCAGTACACACATGTCTGTACACAAGTTTGTGAGTAATGTTGTCCACAGACAGAAAGACAGACAGACAGACAGACAGAATACGAGACCGAAAACATTACCTCGCCCTTGGCGGAGATAAGAAGAGCATTCTGGTTTAAGAATCAGTACTGGATGAGAGGCAAGTGGATAACCAATGGCCTGGAGTCAGATGCTGACTGGTTCTTCCTGTAGGTCTACTGGTGTAGATCTACAGGAAGTCAGTGACAGTTCCAACAGTAAAATCATTACCAACCTTTCATTTGATTGTAAAACATACTGAGACTGTTGGGTGTAGTTCAAAGACAAAATATTTGTTTAAACTAATTAAACTGTTTTGAAACTCCTTTCACTTTTCAATAATAGTTTGACTTTAGGCTTAAAAAACTAATGTTTTACTTCTATGTTATTAACATATTATTAACTTATTATTATTAACTCTATGTTATTAATGTATTATTAACTTATTATTATTAACTCTATGTTATTAACATATTATTAACTCTGTTATTAACATATTATCAACTCATTATTTTCAGCTCTATGTTATTAACATATTATTAATTCTATGTTATTAACATATTAGTAACTCTGTTATTAACATATTATTAACTCTATGTTATTAACATATTATTAACTCTATGTTATTAACATATTATCAACTCTATGTTATTAACATATTATTAACTCATTATTATCAGTTCAATGTTATTAACATATTATTAACTCTATGTTATTAACATATTATTAACTCTGTTATTAACATATTACTAACTCATTATTATCAGTTCAATGTTATTAACATTATTAACTCTATGTTATTAACATATTATAAACTCTGTTATTAACATATTATTAACTCTATGTTATTAACATATTA
>NW_013955397.1:0-798 GCF_001266775.1 Austrofundulus limnaeus
CTGTTATGGTCTGTGCCTGTAATCTGTTATGGTCTGTGTGTGTAATCTGTTATGGTCTGTGTCTGTAATCTGTTATGGTCTGTGTCTGTAATCTGTTATGGTCTGTGTCTGTAATCTGTTATGGTCTGTGTCTGTAATCTGTTATGGTCTGTGTCTGTAATCTGTTATGGTCTGTGTCTGTAATCTGTTATGGTCTGTATCTGTAATCTCTTATGGTCTGTGTCTAATCTGTTATGATCTGTGTGTGTATTCTGTTCTGGTCTGTGTCTGTAATCTGTTATGATCTGTGTGTGTAATCTGTTATGATCTGTGTGTGTATTCTGTTCTGGTCTGTGTCTGTAATCTGTTATGATCTGTGTGTGTAATCTGTTATGGTCTGTTTGTGTAATCTGTTATGGTCTGTGTCTGTAATCTGTTATGGTCTGTGTGTGTGTAATCTGTTATGGTCTGTGTGTGTAATCTGTTATGATCTGTGTATGTAATCTGTTATGGTCTGAGTCTCTAATCTGTTATGGTCTGTGTGTGTAATCTGTTATGGTCTGTGTCTGTAGTCTGTTCTGGTCTGTGTCTGTAATCTGTTATGGTCTGTGTCTGTAATCTGTTATGGTCTGTGTCTGTAATCTGTTATGGTCTGTGTCTGTAATCTGTTATGGTCTGCGTCTGTAATCTGTTATGGTCTGCGTCTGTAATCTGTTATGATCTTTGTCTGTAAACTATTATGGTCTGTGTGTGTAATCTGTTATGGTCTGTGTGTGTAATCTGTTATGGTCTGTGTGTGTAATCTGTTATGGTCTGTGT
>NW_013955397.1:1798-3987 GCF_001266775.1 Austrofundulus limnaeus
TGTTACTACACAGGTGTGTGTTTATGTTACTACACAGGTGTGTGTTTATGTTACTACACAGGTGTGTTTATGTTACTACACAGCTGTGTTTATGTTACTACACAGCTGTGTTTCTGTTACTACACAGCTGTGTTTCTGTTACTACACAGGTGTGTTTCTGTTACTACACAGGTGTATTATGTTACTACACAGCTGTGTTTATGTTACTACACAGCTGTGTTTCTGTTACTACACAGGTGTGTGTTTCTGTTACTACACAGGTGTGTTTATGTTACTACACAGCTGTGTTTATGTTACTACACAGCTGTGTTTCTGTTACTACACAGATGTGTTTATGTTACTACACAGCTGTGTTTATGTTACTACACAGCTGTGTTTCTGTTACTACACAGATGTGTTTATGTTACTACACAGGTGTGTTTATGTTACTACACAGATGTGTTTATGTTACTACACAGATGTGTTTTGTTACTACACAGGTGTGTTTATGTTACTACACAGCTGTGTTTATGTTACTACACAGATGTGTTTTGTTACTACACAGGTGTGTTTATGTTACTACACAGCTGTGTTTATGTTACTACACAGCTGTGTTTATGTTACTACACAGCTGTGTTTCTGTTACTACACAGGTGTGTTTCTGCTACTACACAGGTGTGTGTCTATGTTACTACACAGGTGTGTTTATGTTACTACACAGGTGTGTTTATGTTACTACACAGATGTGTTTTGTTACTACACAGCTGTGTTTATGTTACTACACAGCTGTGTTTATGTTACTACACCGATGTGTTTTGTTACTACACAGATGTGTTTATGTTACTACACAGGTGTATTTCTGCTACTACACAGGTGTGTTTATGTTACTACACAGGTGTGTTTTTTTACTACACAGGTGTGTGTTCATGTTACTACACAGGTGTGTTTATGTTACTACACAGGTGTGTGTTTATGTTACTACACAGGTGTGTTTATGTTACTACACAGGTGTGTTTGTTTCAACACAGGTGTGTTTATGTTACTACACAGGTGTGTTTGTTACTACACAGGTGTGTGTTTTTTTACTACACAGGTGTGTTTATGTTACTACACAGGTGTGCTTTTATGTTACTACACAGCTGTGTTTTGTTACTACACAGGTGTGTTTCTGTTACTACACAGGTGTGTTTATGTTACTACACAGGTTTGTTTACGTTACTACGCAGGTGTGTTTCTGTTACTACACAGGTGTGTTTATGTTACTACACAGGTGTGTGTTTATGTTACTACACAGCTGTGTTTTTTTACTACACAGGTGTGTTTGTTACTACACAGGTGTGTTTATGTTACTACACAAGTGTGTTTCTGCTACTACACTGGTGTGTGTTTATGTTACTACACAGGTGTGTGTTTATGGTACTACACAGGTGTGTGTTTATTTTACTACACAGGTGTGTGTTTATGTTACTACACAAGTGTTTTATGTTACTACACAGGTGTGTTTATGTTACTACACAGGTGTGTGTTTATGGTACTACACAGGTGTGTGTTTATGGTACTACACAGGTGTGTGTTTATGTTACTACACAAGTTTTTTTATGTTACTACACAGGTGTGTGTTTATGTTACTACACAGGTGTGTTTATGTTACTACACAGGTGTGTGTTTATGTTACTACACAGGTGTGTGTTTATGTTACTACACAGCTGTGTTTTTTTTACTACACATGTATGTTTGTGTTACTACACAGGTGTGTGTTTATGTTACTACACAGGTGTGTTTATGTTACTACACAGGTGTGTTTATGTTACTACACAGGTGTGTGTTTATGTTACTACACAGCTGTGTTTTTTTTACTACACATGTATGTTTGTGTTACTACACAGGTGTGTGTTTATGTTACTACACAGGTGTGTTTATGTTACTACACAGGTGTGTGTTTATGTTACTACACAGGTGTGTTTATGTTACTACACAGGTGTGTGTTTATGTTACTACACAGGTGTGTTTATGTTACTACACAGATGTGTATTTATGTTACTACACAGGTGTGTTTATGTTACTACACAGATGTGTATTTCTGTTACTACACAGGTGTGTGTTTATGACACAGTTGTGTTTATATTACTACACTGGTGTGTATTTATGTTACTACACAGATGTGTATTTATGTTACCACACAGATGTGTGTTTACTACACAGATGTGTTT
>NW_013955397.1:4987-5869 GCF_001266775.1 Austrofundulus limnaeus
TTTTTATTTTATGTATTTTTTTTACTCTTGTGTTGTTGTCTCATGTGATTGGGAGTGGTTTTTACGTAAGCCCATTCAGGCTTTTACCGTTCCCTTGCACGTGAAATATATTATTTTGAATTGTTGTTGTGTTCTTCTTGTTTTACTTATTGTGTGTTAAATAAAATGAAATCAAAATCAAAAATCAACGAGGACAAAGGCTGACTCTGAATCAGAACCGCCCCACTTCAGTCTCAAAGTCTAATAAAATTTCAACGTATTACCAATAAAAAATAAATGTTTACATGGATCACTCTGAAGTGTTTCTGCCAGAGAAACATTTTTAAAGTCAAAGTGAGGATGAATAAAAAAATATTTCCAAGATACTAAACATCTCCAGGAGTTCACTTTGATTTTACATGACATGTTTTTATTAAACTGATAATCTGCAGAACACTTGATGAAACCTGACTTTACGTTGACTTTGGATGCATTTTTCTTTTTATTTTTGTCAAAAACAATAATCATTTCTGTTGACCATGATTGATTTATGACAGCGATACAAGCAGAAAAGCTACCAGGGGGTGAAAACTTTTGATGGACACAGTGTAAACACTGAGCTTAGTGTGAGAAGGACTGGTCTGAGGCTGAAGTTCTGACAGAACCTACAGAACTCGTCCTACAGGAGACACAACTTATGGTGGCTGGTCTGCAGTGTGTTGTTCTGACCACACGATGGCGCTGTAACACTTTCTGTCAGCTCCTGGTCTTTGGAAGGAGAGGAGAACAAAGATGTGTTGTCACGGCTGTGACGTCATGAGGAGATGATTCTACATGTCCTCTCAGCAAGGACTGTGGACAGACTGTAAACAGTGATGCAGACAGAGCAGTGGTTTATATACT
>NW_013955397.1:6869-7528 GCF_001266775.1 Austrofundulus limnaeus
ATATACATGACTTGTAAAACACTGTATTCAATCAAATCATAAAATATTAATGGGCTGGGTACACCCAGGACTGGTCTCCAGTCCATCATAGGACCACACAGAGACACAAACAAGACAAACAACCACTCACTGTCTCACTCACATCAGCTCTACCAGCTGAGCCACCATCCCGTCTGGAGATATTCCTGTTGACAAAGATAAACTGCATTTATACAGACATGGTTTAAAAACATAACTCATTATATCTTTTTCAAACATCACATGTACCCAGTCTTTAGTTCTTTTGAGTGCAATTATTTCAATACTCAGGATTTTCTTCTTGCTGTGGACTGATGTAGACCAGGTTTTGGACCCTTCTGTGGACTGATGTAGACCAGGTTTTGGACCCTTCTGTGGACTGACTGTAGACCAGGTTTTGGACCCTTCTGTGGACTGACTGTAGACCAGGTTTTGGACCCTTCTGTAGACTGACTGTAGACCAGGTTTTGGACTCTTCTGTGGACTGACTGTAGACCAGGTTTTGGACCCTGCTGTGGACTGATTGTAGACCAGATTTTGGACCCTTCTGTGGACTGACTGTAGACCAGGTTTTGGACCCTTCTGTGGACTGACTGTAGACCAGGTTTTGGACCCTTCTGTGGACTGACTGTAGACCAGGT
>NW_013955397.1:9890-10138 GCF_001266775.1 Austrofundulus limnaeus
GGACTGACTGTAGACCAGATTTTGGACCCTGCTGTGGACTGACTGTAGATCAGAATTTGGACCCTTCTGTGGACTGATTGTAGACCAGATTTTGGACCCTTCTGTGGACTGATGTAGACCAAGTTTTGCACCCTTCTGTGGACTGACTGTTGACCAGGTTTTGGACCCTGCTGTGGACTGACTGTAGACCAGGTTTTGGACCCTGCTGTGGACTGACTGTAGACCAGGTTTTGGACCCTGCTGTGGAC
>NW_013955397.1:11138-13107 GCF_001266775.1 Austrofundulus limnaeus
GTCTAAAGAGGGTCTCTACAAGTCCCAAAGATGGTCTAAAGAGGGTCCAAAGAGGGTCTGAACAAGACCTGAAGAGGGTCTAAAGAGGGTCTCTACAAGTCCCAAAGATGGTCTAAAGAGGGTCCAAAGAGGGTCTGAACAAGACCTGAAGATGGTCCAAAGAGGGTCTGAACAGGGACCCATTTTTTTCTTCTGAGGACCTCAGCCTGTTATTAACTCCTACAGTTCTGGCTCTGTCTCAGGCTGCCAACAGACTGAAGATTTTATGAAGGATTCAATATTTAATGTCTGGTCTGGTTCTGATACAGGTTCCCTCTGTTTAGGAGGTTTTGGTTCTGTGCTGGTTCTGTGCTGGTTCTGTGCTGGTTCTGTGCTGGTTCTGGTCTTTGATGATGGTGTGAGTAGGAAGAGGTCCAGGGAGGCCTGGCTGAGCACATTCAGCTGCAGACTGGTCCCTGGTCCAGTTCTCCCCAAGGCCACCTGAGGCCTGGTTCCTGGTCCAGCTGAGACCTCTCAGGTTCAATCAAATCAAACCTTAGCATGTTAATTATACTTTCAACAAAAATTAATTATGAGTTAAACTTGGACACAGACCTGAAAACTCTGTGGAATACGTTGAAGGCTTTCCGGGGTTTTAAAATTTAAACCAGATAAACCCGTGAGGTCAGATATTTACCTAACACAGTGTGTGTGATGTTAACATAGTGTATATAATGATAACACAGTGTATGTGATGCTAACACAGTGTATATAATGCTAACACAGTGTGTGTGATGCTAACACAGTGTATATAATGCTAACACAGTGTATGTGATGCTAACACAGTGTATGTGATGCGAACACAGTGTATATAATGCTAACACAGTGTGTGTGATGCTAACACAGTGTATATAATGCTAACACAGTGTGTGTGATGCTAACACAGTGTATATAATGCTAACACAGTGTGTGTGATGCTAACACAGTGTATGTGATGCTAACACAGTGTGTGTGATGCTAACACAGTGTATATAATGCTAACACAGTGTGTGTGATGCTAACACAGTGTGTGTGATGCTAACACAGTGTATGTGATGCTAACACAGTGTATATGATGCTAACACAGTGTATATGATGCTAACACAGTGTGTGTGATGCTAACACAGTGTGTGTGATGCTAACACAGTGTATATGATGCTAACACAGTGTGTGTGATGCTAACACAGTGTGTGTGATGCTAACACAGTGTATGTGATGCTAACACAGTGTGTGTGATGCTAACACAGTGTATGTGATGCTAACACAGTGTATATGATGCTAACACAGTGTGTGTGATGCTAACACAGTGTGTGATGCTAACACAGTGTGTGATGCTAACACAGTGTATGTGATGCTAACACAGAGTAAATGATGCTAACACAATGTGTGTGATGCTAACACAGTGTGTGTGATGCTAACACAGTGTGTGTGATGCTAACACAGTGTGTGATGCTAACACAGTGTGTGTGATGCTAACACAGTGAATGTGATGCTAACACAGAGTAAATGATGCTAACACAATGTGTGTGATGCTAACACAGTGTGTGTGATGCTAACACAGTGTGTGTGATGGGTTAATTAAGGTCTGAGGACCCCCCACCCCCACCTCAGCCCCTCAGAGCTGGATCAGGCTGTAAATCTCAACAGTCTCTGCCATTCTTCAAAGCTTTAGCTGCATAGTCCTGATGAGTGCGCAGGTTGCCTGGAAGCCGGCTGCTCGGACTTCAACTGTTTCTGCTGGTTCTGAACGGACCCAGACTCTGGATTTGTCTGAACCACTGATGAGTCCGTTAACCTTATCAGAGTTTCACAACCTGACCAGAATCTAAAGAGTTCATAAAGAATCAGCAAAGATTTATATAAAACAAACAACAACTCAGATTTAATAAATCCTCTCACACACTGGTTCAGTTCTTCACCGGATCAGTTCTGGTTCTGGACTTTGGTACTG
>NW_013955398.1:0-1995 GCF_001266775.1 Austrofundulus limnaeus
AACCAATACCAGTCATACAAATCGGTATGTCGTTGTCTGGAAAACACATTACATGGGATATTGTGAGAGACAACCCAGGTGAACCATGGAGTTGGGATGGGTTGTCTAGAAATCCGAACATTACATGGGACATTGTGAGAGACAACCCAGATAAACCATGGAATTGGGATGAGTTGTCTAGAAATCCGAACATCACTACGGACATTATCTTAGATAATCCAGACAAACCGTGGAGTTGGTGTAGGTTGTCTAGAAATCCGAACATTGCATGGGGGGACATTGTGAGAAATAATCCAGATAAACATTGCTATGACTGGTATTGGTTGTCTGGAAGTCCAAACCTCGCCTGGGACATTGTGAGAGACAACCCAGACAAACCGTGGGAGTGGATTGAGTTGTCTGAAAATCCGAACATTACATGGAACACTGTGAGAGACAACCCAGACAAACCGTGGGACTGGGGTAGGTTGTCTAGAAATCCGAACATTACATGGGACATTGTGAGAGACAACCCAGACAAACCGTGGGACTGGGGTAGGTTGTCTGAAAACAAAATGGTCTATCAAAAGAAATGTTGGGAAGCAGTAGCAGTGATAGAGAATAGATGGCTTGAAAAGATGTATGCTCCTACTTCAAATTATGTTAAAACAACATTGAAGGACCACTTTGAAAATCTGAAGCAGGTAAATAGAAAATAAAGGAAGACAAATGGGTCACCCAATTTAATGGTCTTAGACCATTAAATTGAAAATATTTAAAGATTTTCCTTTGACATTCAACTTAACCTCACGAGGCGCAGAGCGCCCGAGTTCGGTCCACCTCACGAGGCGCAGAGCGCCCGAGTTCGGTCCACCTCACGAGGCGCAGAGCGCCCGAGTTCGGTCCACCTCTTTATATTCAAGTGACATGTTTATTTTAACAATAAAAAATTTTAAATAAATCAATTTCTGTGATCTGCCTTTCTCGTACGAATTTTTGAGTTGAGATTTCGGTAAAACCTAAGGTCTTCTTCGCTGTACATTAGTTCCGTGTGTAGGTCGTCCCTGATCTTGGCAAAATCGATCTTCTTAAACAACAGACATTTTGACTTGATTTGATGCTTTATTGCGAACCAAATCAAGCGCGGAACACATCCCCAAATTATCTTTATAAACTTTATAAATATATTCGTGGTTTAAATGAGGTAGAATCGGAATGCCTTCCCAACTGTTGAGTTTCCCATCGTAATCAATCTCTATTTCTCTTGGGTGGAACGCCTTCAGATCGTGAAGCAACGCCTCGTTTAGAGGCGGTGGCAATAAATGGGCGCTATGAGGCGGTAAAATACACAACAGTTGAAAAAAAGGATCTGTTACCTTACCCTTCACGACTGATTCGTTGGTAGGTGCAAAGCTGTTGAGGTGGACTTGTAAATCTAATACTGTTGGGGCAAACTGGCTAGGATAATAGTGGTTCCAATCAATCGTCGAACCACCATATAAATAATAATTAAAAATCCAATCAATGGTTAATAAATAAGAATGGGTTAGTTCTTTAGTTATGTTGTGTTGAAGTGAATATGCTCTTAAATAATGAGTTATGACATCTGTTAAAATGGGTTCTTTCTTTAAGGTCACGTCAAGCAAGGTGTTTGGGTATCCAAAATTCCTTGTCCTGTAATGTTGTACAGATTGATGACTGATTGTTAATATATGTTTAAAAAAGCCTCTAATATTTTCAAAATTTATCACAAATTTTTTTAGGGTACCTGACCCCGGAGGGGTCAGGCGCTCGTTGTCGCATTGCGATGAACGACGTAACCCCGGAGGAGGGGTCGATTGTGGTTGGCTCTGTGTTGTGAGGTATAGTTCGCTTGCAAAGTAGTATTTCATCATCAGATCCAATCCGCCGTCGTAAATGTTAAATAGTGGGATGGGCGGTAGAAAGTCGTTGCCGACCAGAAAGCACAGAATTATAAAATCACACGCGATGCGCGCAAAGTTGTCTGTTTTGTAT
>NW_013955398.1:2560-3237 GCF_001266775.1 Austrofundulus limnaeus
GGTGCCTCGATTAACGGTGCCTCGATTAACGGTGCCTCGATTAACGGTGCCTCGATTAACGGTGCCTCGATTAACGGTTGAGGAACAACGAGCGACAAAAGTAAATCGACAATCAGGTCGTCTTTTGTGGGAGAACCATATAAAGGTATTCCTTGTTCAACGGTTAACTTTTTCAAATCTTTTCGAGATAGTGTTTCCAATGTTTTTCTAAGTATCGGAATTGCAAGTTTTTGCGGCTTTTGCAAGATTGCAGATAAACTTTTTATTTTTTTTTCTTCGTCTTCTGGTATGTTAACAATTGGCTTTGGAACTGTTGACAGCAAACTTAGAATTATTTTTTCCTTAGTATCTAGAAGATTGATAGGTATTTCATTATAAGTTGCGAGTTTTGCCAATTCACTCTTGTCTAATTTTTCCAATTCTCGTTGAATGATGGGAACAATGAAGTTCTGTGGGTGTTGTAAAATAACACCTGGATCATCCTTGTCGAATTCAATCACAGTTGATTGTTTTATTACCGAAGTTTGGGGATGTGCCACCGAAGGCATCACCGAAGGCTGGGGGCGTGCCACCGAAGGCATCACCGAAGGCTGGGGGCGTGCCACCGAAGGCATCACCGAAGGCTGGGGGCGTGCCACCGAAGGCATCACCGAAGGCATCACCGAAGGCTGGGGGCA
>NW_013955398.1:4020-6668 GCF_001266775.1 Austrofundulus limnaeus
CAACCATAGTCAGCCCCCCCATCTGGGGGGGCTGACTATGGTTTGGTTTCGGCCCAAAATTGGCTCCGTATCTGGTATCCTTTTCGTGGTTCGAATTCAAAAACTGCTTTTTGGTCAAAGGGTACCACAAATCTTGAAACCATCCAGACTCCAAATCAAAGGCCAAATTGTACCCTTTGATGAACGAGAAAAAGTCGACGAGTCCACTACATGTGTCAAGGAGCCACTTGTCGACCTGATTTAAGAAAAGCGTCTTGTTTTTGTGGGTTCGAGACCCACTAATTAGAGAGCGCAATCCAAATTCGTTGATGTAAATTGCCTTGCCTTCGTTGAAAGTTAAAGGTCGGTTGATACCTAAAAAGGTGGTATCCAAATTGGATTGCACCTTTTGGGGATCATTTGGGCCTAAATACTTAAGTTCTTTTTTATTTTCGGGTTCAACAATTTTAAATAAAGCAGCTTGAATATTTTCATATCCTAACATCTCACACACGTCCTTTCCGCAAAAGTAGGGCTCTTCGGTTGTCCCTGCTAGTTTAACCTTATGTGTCTTTTTATTTTCAAGGTTAAATGTGATATATTCATAACAAAATGTTTTTGATTCCATTTTATAATATATCTTTCAGTTCTTATAAATTTAAATAAATTGGTTTTATAAGTTGTAAGATCCCTAAAAATGTATTGTTGTAAAAATTTTTATGGTTCTAAATTTTTGATTTTTGAAGTAGCAAAAAATAAGTTTTAATAAAATGCACAAGTATCCAATCCAGAATTCACTGCGAACCCGATGCCCGGAGGGCATCGGGCGCCCAAGTCTAGAGATTTGTCCTAATTACTTAATCGATTACTTTTCAAAAGTTAAAAGGATTAAAAAACCGGGTTGAGGAGCACGATGCAATTCTCATCCGTTGACACGAGAAGCATTTGATTTGGATGGCTGTTGCGAACTGGAGATCTTTGAGTTCGGTTTTGAGGTGAGAAGAGAGAAGAGAGAAGAAAGAGAAAAATATTTTTGATCTTTTAACTTTTGAAAAGTTAAAAGACAGTAAGATTAAAAAACCACCTCACAACCTACCCCGAAGTTGGGCTCGGGCAACGGGGAGTTGAGAGGATAGCGACAACTTTGACTTACCATAAAAGATGATATGCCCAGAAATTTGCATAATTTTTATTTTTATAGGTGTATTCCCCATACTTGTTTGTTATTTTGGAGGCTCGGCTTCTGTAATTTCTCCTCCTGTCTGGATCCTTATGAGTCGTAAAATCATCATAGCGAATATCACCAAAGTGAATCCACCGATCGTTGTAGTAAACCGCATACTTTTTATTTAACTGCCAGGAATTAACAATATCTTGAGCACCGTAAGAATATGCTTTTGTCTTGATAGCGCTTGAAACCATTTATTTTTGAATTTATTGTTCTTCATCTTTCTTTCATCGCCTAAAACCCATTAACAAACTTCCCGTTTCGCCATTTCGTTCATCAACTGTTGTTCTGTCACATCAGAGGGTTCGAGATTCCCCTTAATCCCAATTGTTCCATCTGCTCTTCAACCTGCTTTCTATCGACACCCATGATGCAATCTCCAAAATAAGTTCTTGTGGGACATATGTACCGGTAAATTGCCGATCTATTTTGTTTCATATAAGAAATTGCCGCTCACATATGAGCGGCAATTTCTTTGGTAATACTCAACCATTCTCTTAGACTTTTCGAGACGACTCCAATTACGATAATTTTTGCCTCCTTGGTCACATAACTTTGTTGCATTGAAGAAGCCTGTTGACTTGTCGATGACGAGCCGAAAGTCTCCAAAGAGACCATAATCTCCAGGTGACGTTTAAGGTCTTTTACACTTAGTCCATTAACAAACTTCCCGTTTCGCATCATTTCATCCATCAGCTGTTGTTCTGTCACATCAGAGGGTTCGAGATTCCCCTTAAATACGACGCGCTTCGCCTTCAAACTCTCCTTGATCCTGGTGTAAAGTGTTGGAATTCGGATTGCACGCAAAGTCCAACAAAACCTCCAAGTTGGGAAAGTTAGCTTGCGCTTAGTGTAATCGTCTTGTGCTCGGATGGTATTCGTCGTCGTTGCGCTTAAGCAGAACGAATCGTTCTTGTTTGGCCTTGTTTTCGGGAAGAGGTGCTCGGTCTTCGACCGCAATATTAAGTTTGGTCTTGACTTGTTTAATGTCGTGTTTGAGTCCTTTGTTGCGATCAAGGAGTTCATCGTTCTGATCTTTGACGTGTTCAAGAGAGATACCAAGAGATCTGACATAATTGAGTAATTGATCGATCTTATCATCTTTAACCGCAACTACCTCTTCATGTTTCAATGTTAGCTTCTTCATCTGCTCTTCAAGCTCTTCAACCTGCTTAATTTTTTCTTCAAGTGCACTTTTGTTCATTTTCTTAAACTCGTTCACAAAGTAGTTTAAGATGATCTTATTGCACTTGTCGTAAAACTCTATTGACACCCACGATGCAATCTCCAAAATAAGTTCTTGGGGAACATATGTACCGGTAAATTGCCGAGATTTGGGGTCGCTGTTATCACCGTGGACTTCGTATAAGAACCCGCCGCTCAGATCTGAGCGGCGGGTTCTTTGGTAATACTCAACCATTCTCTTAGACTTTTCGAGGCG
>NW_013955398.1:7459-8252 GCF_001266775.1 Austrofundulus limnaeus
AAGAACCCGCCGCTCAGATCTGAGCGGCGGGTTCTTTGGTAATACTCAACCATTCTCTTAGACTTTTCGAGGCGTTTCCAGTGAAACAAATTTTTGCCTCCTTGGTCACACAGCTTTGTTGCGTTGAAGAAGCCTGTTGACTTGTCGATGACGAGCCGAAAGTCTCCAAAGAGACCATAATAAAAAGTATCTTTGATATGCTCGTAGATACAGTTTGATAACTCAACGTTTTCCATCTTTATTGGTACCACACACATTTTAAAAATTTCAATTTTATTTAATTGTCTTCTTCATCTTTTATTACGTATTGTAATAACAATAAATGAGATTGTTCAGTGTATTGTTTGTGTTGGCAATAACAACTACTAATCCTCCAGAACCTTTGACATTATTATCTCCCGAACAAGATGTACGGTTGAATAATATTGTTTGGTTGTACTCCCAATTTTCGCTCACATTTGACGGAGACCCAACAATGTACAAATGCAAGATGGACGTCCCGACCAGGCCCCTGATCCACGAGGATTCATGCAGTTATTACCTAAATACAGGAGCACCAAGTATCTTAGCTGTCCCGTATTGGGGTTTATGTAAGCTTTTTGGTTGAAGAAGGTTACGATCCCTTCTGAAGGACAATTTCTTTCGATTCGTAAAATAAAAATTGCCGGTTTTTAATGACATTGTGTCATTAAAAACCCATTAACAAACTTCCCGTTTCGCATCATTGATCATAATCATTTCATCCATCAACTGTTGTTCTGTCACATCAGAGGGTTCGAGATCGATATTGTTC
>NW_013955398.1:9252-10037 GCF_001266775.1 Austrofundulus limnaeus
CCACTCTAAACGCAACCAGTCCTTCAATCCCCAACGCTGGCAATACGCAATTTGGCTTGGTGGAGTTCGACTCGAGCGGAGATCTCGTCGAAACGAGCGCAAACTCTGGGATCGCGGTGATTGGCGCGAGCAAGGTGACCAATACCAAGATCAACCCCGGAACGAACTCTACACTGAAGGGAACGGCTTCTGGTGTCGTCAATGACATCACTCTGGGCACCAACTTGAGCATGACTGGCACCACTCTAAACGCAACCAGTCCTTCAATCCCCAACGCGGGAAATGCTCAGTTTGGCTTGGTGGAGTTCGACTCGAGCGGCGATCTCGTCGAAACGAGCGCAAACTCTGGGATCGCGGTGATTGGCGCGAGCAAGGTGACCAACGCCAAGATCAACCCCGGAACGAACTCTACGCTGAAGGGAACGGCTTCTGGTGTCGTCAACGACATCACTCTGGGCACCAACTTGAGCATGACTGGCACCACTCTAAACGCAACCAGTCCTTCAATCCCCAACGCGGGAAATGCTCAGTTTGGCTTGGTGGAGTTCGACTCGAGCGGCGATCTCGTCGAAACGAGCGCAAACTCTGGGATCGCAGTGATTGGCGCGAGCACCAAGATCAACCCCGGAACGAACTCTACACTGAAGGGAACGGCTTCTGGTGTCGTCAATGACATCACTCTGGGCACCAACTTGAGCATGACTGGCACCACTCTAAACGCAACCAGTCCTTCAATCCCCAACGCTGGCAATACGCAATTTGGCTTGGTGGAGTTCGACTCGAGC
>NW_013955399.1:0-3134 GCF_001266775.1 Austrofundulus limnaeus
TCACCATATATATTATATAAAATAATGAGAAATTATATTTGACTTCAGTTGGACCATATTCACTCAAAATCTAGTAAAAAAAACTTTCAACACATTTAGGTATCTACTTTGACTTGCTGTACAAAAAATTACATAAAAAAGTTTTCCTTTACAGATTTGCTTGAATGTATTTACAGATTTGCAATGATACCATTTTGTACAGTTTGTTTACTTTCTGATTCAGCTGCTTGACGTTTTAATGGTGTTTGGTGGATGTAAATATAGTTTCCATGAGATTTTAGCCAAGATTCTTAGGTTTCTCTTGAAACAAACATGTCCAGGTTCATCTGACAGATCTGAAGTTAACAGAAGTTAAAAGATATAGAAAATGGAAAAAGCTGTTTTGCCCCTGGTACCGGGGGAATGGGGCTCTTAATGCAACAACATAAAATCTTTCTCCTTTCTCAACACGTACAGGTATCAGAAACAGAAACAAAAGCAGAACACAGCCAACAGTGTGCAGGTAGGTGACGTCACCCAGCAGAGACTCTTGAATTACTGATGGAGAACTGATCTGTGAACTTTATCCTCCTCCCAGATGAGAGCAAATCTGACTCAACCCAAACACGATGAGGGTGAGGACACAAATACTTTGGAAAAAATTCAGGTTTAGACACTTACAGGGGTTGATCTTGAAATGTGTTTCTTTGAATTTTGCTTTTAGAGGCTGGAAAGGAAACACAGAAATTTGAAGGCAGTCAGAGATCCACTTCAGGACCAGCATCAGAAGGGAAGAAGACCAAAACATCGAAGCTGTGTGTTATCCTATAAAATGCCACCAGGATCAAATTAATAACCAATGAGGTGCCAAACTCAGGCAGTTGTTTTGTCATTGATTTATCTTAACAGCTCTGTGAGCAAACAGGGTGAGGGTCTTTTTTAAAACATATTTTGAGTGAAATATTCTTATTTTTTTAACATGGAGATAGGTAAAATTTGAACCTGGGTAATTATAACTCAGGATATTTAGTTGAGCTAAAAAGAACAAACCAAACTTCAGTTATTAGATTATTACAACTATGGTTGGTGCTGCTAGCTGGTGCTAATTAGCACCAACTAACAGTATTGTGGAAACCAAAACTCATTATAAACTAGACATGGGTTTTTACAATGTAAAAACAAGTGTGCATTGCCATGTAGCATGTCATTGCCTGCAGCATTGGACTTGCAGAATGAACTGTGACCAAGTTCAAAAGTGTTTTCTAATTATTATCAGTCAAACACCTGCCAAGTCAGCAGGTGTTTGTAATGAGCGTAATTGTGTGACGATGTATCAGCCTGAAAATATGTAGTTTTACTGAAATAGTTTGATCATAACTGGAATTGAACCCTGCTCTCATGCATGAAAGCCCACAGTGTTCAACATCAGTCTATAGGAGCTGTGGCAAAGAACAATCCCAGGGCTTGGATTGTATGTGTGCAGAAAGCGTTTACCTTGCCAATGCAATTATTGACACTAAACCGCATAATATTACAACAATAGAGCAGTATTGAGCCAATATTATTGTAAAACATCAAAATACAATCATATTAGTATTGTAAACACTACTGCTGAGTTTAAATATTATTAAACTATGGTGCAGTACCATATTGTGTAGATGCAGCAGGGGGCAGTATTGGACCAATACAAGGCTCCATTGACTGCCATTATAATTTATTAAACTATCATTTTTACAGGCACCAAAAGGCATAGCCATCATTTGGCACAGGAGCTTTACAGYTATAAATTACAATGGCAGCTCTAGGACAAAAGAATGCAGGAGTGGTATCGTGCCAAAGTTGAGATGACTTGGATGTGAAACGAATCCCRATAGTGTGCATTGCATTGGCAATGCACACTGACTAAAGATAATGAAGCCAACCAGTTTAAACATCTTACAAGTTTTTAACCATCTTAACTTTAATCATTACATCTTGAACCAAAGGTCCACTCGGTCACGTCTGATTCTGTCAACTTCAGGCTTGAAAACATGGCTCATCTCAAACCCACTAAACTTTCTGAMCCAATATTCTGCTCAAACCAACCCAACAAATACAACCCAGCCAGAGTTATTAAAACAAACTGACACAATCAGGTGCCAATCAGTGTTAATTATGTTGCAGTTTATTGAATGTGCTAAAATCACTTAAACATCAGTATTTTTATAAAAATGTTTAATGTTGTGTAATTTAATATAACAAATAGTTTTTCCTCTTTGCATAACTTCACAGCTGGTTTGCAATTTGTTGGATAAAATTTATTTAGAAACAAACAACAAATAGAAGATGCTTTTCGTTGGTTTTAACCAGTTGTTTGTCTTTAATCACAGATTTCATCCAATTAATTTTTTCATTATTATTTAGTCGCAACAATCAATATCCTAAGCAGAAAAAAAGAAAAAAAAGTAAAGTTCAATATTGCACTTGAGCTTGCTTCCTCTTTCCCAGTGAGACACACGAGTCCATTTGGTTACTGCATTGGGTTCAGTTGAGGTGAAACCTCTGGAGTGTAGTGCTCTTTTTGTTCCATAATGTTCTTRAGAAACACGACAGAAGGTCCATTGGTTCAACTGGAGAAAGAGCTGTCACTGTTGCTGTCGTCTCCGACCACCATGCTGCTGTACTTCTTCTGCTGCTGCTCCTTAAACGTCTCCTTCACCTTCGCTCTCTTCAGGCCTCCATCCCTGTGGGCAGATTATTACTTTAATCTCTCTTTAATCTCTCAAAATCCTCAGTCACCTTACAGAAAATTACTGAACTTCAAAAGGTAGAACTTTTTTTTTTAAAGCTTACCACTGTAGATCCACCAGCCCTCCCTGATGAGCTATGGCTGATTTTACTCTGTTGGCAAAGTGGACTGCATCCTCCCCCTCCTGACATTAAAAAATAAAGAATAAGTTTATTATATCTGATGTGTGAAGATTATTCTCTTAGACATATCCTGCTTTTAAATACTTCTTTTCACATTTAAATCATTCAGTTATAAAGTGGAACTGAATTCCTCCTTATTGTAACTCCACAAGCCCGGCCTCTTTTCTGAGGTGTCTCTCAGATCAACTCGTTTCGAGGTTGTTTCTTTAAATCCAAACAAGGTGCTTCATGCCCCACCTCCCTCT
>NW_013955399.1:4134-7038 GCF_001266775.1 Austrofundulus limnaeus
TGCACGGGTTATGCACGGGTTATTGATGCTTTTTAAGATTGAAAAATGATGCTCATATTATACTCGAGATACATAAATAAATACAGTAATTGTATTGCAAAGCTATTTTTGAATGATTTCACTGATTATTACGTTTACCTGTAAGCATAAAGATGCATCAGCTTGATGTTGACAAATGTCACYTTTTCCTTCTTTGGTAGCTAAGTGCCAATCTGAGGCACATCCGTGTTTTTGAGATGGATGTGGAAGATGAGGACGATGAGGGAATCGACTCGCATAATGTCAGTGCTGACCAAGACGGGTTGGAAACCACTGTAATCAGCCAGGGGCCAGCAGAGGAGAGTGTGGAGTCTGAGGAAGAAGCTACAGAGCAAGAAAGAGATGTGTTTCAAAAAACTGTGGAGCATCTCAAGTCTGAGGAAGCTCTC
The DNA here is from genome assembly GCF_001266775.1 of Austrofundulus limnaeus. NCBI lineage: Eukaryota > Metazoa > Chordata > Actinopteri > Cyprinodontiformes > Rivulidae > Austrofundulus > Austrofundulus limnaeus. The sequence goes on from NW_013955399.1 coordinate 4,563, forward strand.
TAACTCTTGTTTGACTCAAACTAAAACAACCCCCACCCCCCAGCTTCAGTTATGTTGAATTTTCTTTGTACTTATAAAACAGTTGACACTGACTTGTTGTGAGATGACAGTTCAACCATAACTTTATTGCTCTATAAAGAATGAAGTGTTTTGTACAGTGTTTGCCCATTTTTTTCAGTTGTACCAGGTTTAAARTATTTTATAAATGTAAAATGAATACCTTTTAATCACTTTTTCCCCTCAGTTCATGAAAACAATTATTAGTTAGTCTCCAAGTTTCTGAAGTCCAGGCCAAGTCAGAGCTGCCCTTAAAGAGGAACTTTTGCAGATAAACTGTGCCCTAAGGGTAATACCTTTCTATTTATGTCTAAAATTCAATAATTTGGTCTAAAAATTGTTTAAATCTATAATATTTGGTCTAAAAACATCCTTGTGCTGCTCTCTTTGGGTTATGGCTACTACATTTGAATTTCGTTATTTGTTCAAAACGTGCAGTATGACGCTGCTGGTACTGTGTGATGTCACACAGCACAGTGTTCAGTATAAAAACGTCTCAGTAGAGACACGCCCTGGAGAGATTCAGGAGTTAGCCATAGCATTGTTGATCGTTGCTGTGGTAGGAGCTGCCTTCTCCTCACCTACAGTGCAAAACATGGAGTTTATCAGTCATAAAACAAACTGAATTAACACATCCTCTTTGTGCTTCAAGGTTTTTTAAAAATAAAATTTTGATAGGGCCAAAATACACATGTACACAGTCCCCACGATGTAGTAAAAACGTGTATATATATACACACACACACACACAGCTCCACAGCTATTATTATAGATCATTGCCACAGCCTTGCTGTGTTCAGGAAAGAATGAAATGTGGAGAGATGAATCTCAGTGGCTCACCTTGCCATATGTCCTGCAAAAGCACATAAACAAGAACAGGTGTGTATTCACTGGAGGGGACAGCCGCAGACAGCAGGAGGAGGGAAAATTAACCATGGAGCAGCGATAAAAAAAAGACATGAATGTCAGCTGGATGTCTGTAATCAGCTCTTCAAACTGCTCCTGCTAATTTATCAAGCAGCTCCATTTACTGGACCGGACCGAACAGAAACAGTGACAGCTCCTGTCTTAGAACATTATATAGCTGTGAGGATTAAATTAAAACGGGATCACATCAAACAGTAATTAAAATATGCCTGGTTGGATTCGGATCACCATAGGTTTTTTTTTTTTTTAGTCCTGATCTAAACTCTATGTGACAGCAACTTTGTTTAAAAATTATATTCAACTAGAGAAATTGTAGTCGCCGGCAGTCATGTTGCTGTGACCATCATCGCAAATAGTCTCCATTTGTTTCCAGGTACACTAGGTTTAATGGTATAGTCAGTTTAAGCTTTGCATAATGGGTAGATTTTAAACAACTAAAATATAACCCAATAAAGTTTTTGCCTTTTCCCCACAAGTGAGTTAACAGGTTTCTTACCTTCCTTAGCTTGCTGGATCATCCTGGTATCCAATGACTGGAGAAATGCCATAACAWTTCTTGGAGCAACATCATTGGGCGACAGAACTGCAGAAGAATACATGGCTTATTATCACATGCAGTTTCTTCCCCCCGCCATTATTTTCTACTTACCGTCTTGCAGATCAACTTCCTTTTGATAAGATCCTCATGTGGCACATCAATTGGTAAACAGGACCCTGCAGATAGAAAATTTACTCATGTAAAGCTTTTGTTTCTTGAGAGACATTTTAACAGATCACAACTGAATTTCACCTCAGTGGATTACAGAAAAACAGAACTTTCACCACCACAACCCCTTAAGCTCTAAAACAATTCACCCCCACGCAAAAATAAATAACATTTTACAAACCTTGCCTGAGTACGGAAGCATAGAGCTGCCGCATGACATGAAATTATTTTGAAACTGGATCTCATTATGAGAAAACTATCTCYTTATAACGAAAAAACTATCTTCACAGAAGTTTATTGCCTGGATGGCGTGATGGAGAACACAACTGAACCACTATATAAAAAAAAACGAACAGAATTATTTGAGTTTGTGCTCAGATGTTGCAGCTAGTAGCACTTAATAATATTCACTCTCTAATCTGAATTTGGCCCCTATTATTTCGAAAACATTATTCAGTACTAACTTGTCATTTTTTTAGTCTAGAAATGTGTTCCTCTTTCAGATTTCTTCTTCATAAAAAGGCATATATTGAGACTCAGTCGGGTTCTCCATGACGCCATCCAGGCAATAAACTTCTGTGAAAGTGCCAAACCAGAAGAAACCATAATATGTTGTAACGAGATGGTTATCTTGATATAACAAGATTGTTTTCTCGTTTTTACAAGATACAGCGGGTAAAATAAGTATTGAACACGTCACCATTTTTCTCAGTACATATGTTACTAGAGGTGCTAACAGGGGCGGAGTGGGGAAATTTTTCAGCCCGGGAGTTTAATGGCCAAGAC
>NW_013955399.1:10078-10543 GCF_001266775.1 Austrofundulus limnaeus
GGACTGACGGAAAGGTCTGTCACCGCCCCGAGCTGCATGCTGCAGCGAAGTGTACCTCACTGTCTGGAGCGCAGGGCACGTGAACACGGCTCCACATAACAGCGCCTGAAGCCATCACTGCATCACAGGTATGTTAGCTGCTAACTTGTTTTACACGTTATGTTTATAATCATCCTTTATTTAGTAGTATTAAGTTACTGGTAGTTTTATGTGGGCTTCATCTGGACTTTGTTTTAGCCTTCTGTGTAGTAAGGTGCTGCACTATGGTACTATAGTGCATAGTTGCACTGAACACCATCTCCTCCAAGTTTGTTTTGAAAGCCATTACAGAAGGGGAGCATCAGTTCCTCAAGGAATACTGTAGGGTAATGAAGCCACTAACAGTAGCAGTGTTGCCAGGTGGGAAATGTTGAATTATCGTATCAGCAGCTCAAAATTATCGTATTTTGAGGAAAATTATCGTAC
>NW_013955399.1:11543-11933 GCF_001266775.1 Austrofundulus limnaeus
AAAAAAATGGAAATATGGGAAAACAGAATCACATATCTGTAAAAAAAAAAAAAAGTTTTATTCCATTTACAGTTGAACAAAGTCCAGAACAAAGCAGTTTTCAGAGATCCTTCAAGATGTCGTACCCCTGTGGGCTGGGCAGCCAGTGTGGGGGCCAGCTGCTCTTTATGCTGGCTCTGTCCTTCAGCAGCCGGTAGTATTTGGCCAGTTTGGGGTACTTTCCCGCAGACAGCCTGAGGACAAAACACAAAGTCATCATAATACAAAAAAATCCACCCATCAAACTCTGAACCTACCCGAAACGAAAGGCGTAGGCAACATTTGGGAAGGCGACCACGTCGGCTAAAGAGAAGGCCCCCGCCAGGTACGAGCCTGCAGCCACCTTAAAGC
>NW_013955400.1:0-3047 GCF_001266775.1 Austrofundulus limnaeus
CACTGTGGGTCCCAACCCCAACTTTGGAAACCACTGCGCTATAGAGCCCTGTGGCACTGCCTGAGCTTTTATCCTTAATGGCTTTTTTAAGTGTTCATTACTTTTACTTTTATACTTTAAGCAGTTTTAAAACCAGTACTTTTATACTTTTACTTGAGTAAAAAGCTCGAGTTGATACTTCTACTTCCAAAAAGGTATTTTTAAACCCTAGTATCTGTACTTCTAGTTAAGTAATGAATGTGAATACTTTTGACAGCTCTGCCTACTTCAACGTTATTTTTAAAGGTTCGACTAAAAATGCCATAATTTACCATCAAAATATGATGTCTCTCTAAAACTCTGACATGAAGGGTGCTGGTGGGATGCTTAGCCTTTAATTATATTATCTATTTACATGAGTTATTTCACAAACATGTCCATAAACATGCTAACTGTTACGGTTGTAAGGACAGAAGGATGTAACTGGTTTTTACATCCCTCAGTTTCAACTATTATTGTCATCTTTGCAGCCTTCCATGGTGTGTAGTGTTTGTGAGTAAACTTGTTCACATCTGTGAGTCCAGTTAGAGGAGATAAGAGCTCCTGTAGCTCTGTCCTGAACAGATGTCCTCCCTGCTCACCACTCTGAAACATGGCCCTGCAGCTTTTCCACAAACACATTAATCTTCTTAWGGCCTGCAGCTCTGTGTCACTGCTGCTACGCTCTGATGGAGACCTTCCCTGTGCTCCGGCCTGCAGTATGAACTCATTCAAACTGATAATGTTGTGTGTCAGGATGTAAACTGAGGCAGGAGACATGTTTATAGAGTTAGTGTGGTGTTTGTATAGCCTGCTGTTCAGCAATAAGAACATTTATTTTCTTTTTAACCTGGTGAATCAGCTTTGGTCATCCAGTGGGTTTTTCCTGCTGCTCTCAGTAACTCTGCTCTGACAGCTTTTATTTTTCTAAATCAAACCACTGCTGTTGAAGCTGTGATGTGCCGCTCACTGAGTCCTTTCAGCAGTTGACCCGTTTTGGAGGTGAACTGCAGTTAATCTGCAGGCCGGTCTGTTAGCCCATTAATGTGGGATTAGGCTGAGACTTAGACAAGCAGGGGGGGTTGGGGGAAGCTCCACCTCACTGCTCTCATGCAGCTGCTTTTATCAAGCACTGCTGCTGAGGTGGAACACAACATTTAATATGGGCCACAGATACAGTAGTACATGTGTTCTGAACTTTCATTAAAACAAATGTTTTACAGAATTTACAGCTGATTGTCCTCAGGAACTTCCTGTTTAACAACAGTTCAAACTCATGTGTTTATTATTAGAAAGGCTTTTGTTAATAAATWTGATGGGATTTTATCTTTCTGAGTCTGAGGCCATGTTTGTCCAGCAGATGGATCTCTCTGGGTCCATAACTTCTTCAGCTGGAGGAGTTTAAATATCAGTTCAGTTTTTCACTAACGATGGTAACAGAGCCGGAGACAGATGGACTGATCTGCTGCTGCTCTGGTTTGTTGTGGACCAGCTGAGTCAAAGAACAAAGCTGTTGGCAACATACCAACCCTCACCTGTGGTCAGGACTCATCAGGTGCAGATCATGAGTCCTGACCACAGGTGAGGACTCATCAGGTGCAGATCATGACTGAATGAACAACAATGTTACTGAGAAGCAGCTGAAGTATGTTTTTGTTTTGTAGGGTGGCTGAGCTCATCCTTAGAGACAAGATGAGCTCTTTTATCTATTTATTTGGCAGCACGATGGTTCAGTGGTTAGCACCGACACCCCACAGCAAGAAGGTCCAGGGTTTGATCCCCGGTTCAGACCTGGGGTCTTTCTGTGTGGAGTTTGCATGTTCTCCTTGTGCTTGTGTGGGTTTTCTCCAGGTACTCTGGTTTCCCCCACCCCATAAATACATGAATGATGGGTTTCCTTCAGGCCTCCCTTGATGAACACATCTGAGATCTCAACAGGCCTGGTTAAATAACAGTAAGTAAATAAATAAATATGTAGAAGGAGCTCAGAGAAGACGTTCAGACATCTGATTTGGACGCCTCCTTCTGGTTGTTTTCCTGGCACGTCTGTGAGGAAACTCTGGGACAAAACCAGCAGGAGGAGTCAAAGAGAGTTGCTGGGGAGAAAACAAATGGACAGACACATGTTGGCAGCACGTTTTTACAATGCTACTTCCACATCAATGACTGAGTGACACTTTGGGCCCAGCTTTGGCACAACCACTATACCACTGCAGAACATTTACTCTTCATCATTTCTTGTCCAGCTCACAGTCTGGACTATGATGAGTGCTTCTTTCTGTGTCCACAATGTAAATGAAGAACAGCTGAGAATGGCTCTATATGCACTGGGATGTGAAAGAGGAATTCCTTTAAGTGCTGGCAGCACAGTGTTGTTGTGCTGGAGTTGTAGGATGCAGCATCGATGTGTGTGGTCTCCTGTCATGAATRCACTGGTCACATGCTCCACCCAGGACCCTGCTATGCTGCCACCACAAGAGAAACAACCAGAACCACATTCTGGAGATTTTGTTCATGCTAAAAACCATTGTGAACCTAATATTCTTAATATGTTTTTAATGAACAACTCATCATGAGTCWTCAAAGACTACCCAAGTAAAGTGTTCATCCAGTGTGAAAGAGGCCTGACTTTTCATAGCCTTGTTCCTAATTTATTGACATTTAACTGAGATCCATATAGAGAATCCTGCTAACTGGTCCCAGGTTTTATTTTAAAGACCTCATGATGAAGAAATCTCTTCCAACTAAAATTCAGCACCATCTTCAAATCTAAATAAATTCTCCTGTCCAGGAAAACTTCTGCTAATATCTCACATTTTTGATTAGTTTTGTTTTTGCAGCAAACAACACTTCCTCCTAATAGTTGCACATATAATTACTTATTCTTATATCTTTTGGTTTTGTATTTTGTGTCTGATTAAGATACTGTTTTTTAAAATGTCACCATTACTTTATTAGGTACACCACGCTAGTACCAGGTTGGACCCCCTTTTACCTTCAGAACTGCCTCAATTCTTCGTGGCATAGAT
>NW_013955400.1:4047-5720 GCF_001266775.1 Austrofundulus limnaeus
ACACTGTGGTCATAAAGGGATGGACATGGTCAGAAGACGGTACACTGTGGTCATAAAGGGATGGACATGGTCAGAAGACGGTACACTGTGGTCATGAAGGGATGGACATGGTCAGAAGATGGTACACTGTGGTTCCCTCACCTGTTCCTGATGAGCCTTGGAGTATTTAAGCTTCAGAAAGAGATCCGTTCCTCGCTGAATCATTCAGTTACCTTGGGTACTGTTGAGACAGCTCTCGTAATTTTCTCCTTGCTAAAGCCTCCTTGAGTAATTTGATGTTTTTTCTCTGTGCTTCCAAGGAACCCTCAAGTTTTTTGGAACCAACCTCTGTGTGCTGGATTGGATCTCCAACGTGCTTCTCTGAAGTATCTTCTTGCTCCTGGAAACAGTCTGCTCTGCCACTCTCCTACTGGAAACAAACCTGCCTTTAAAAGATCACTCATTAAGGACTGGAAATACCTACCACCTGGAAACATTSAWGATACCTCCTCCTCTGGGTCTGCCTCCTCAACAACATCTGTCATTTTTTTCCCCTTTCCCTTTCAGGACCTATTTCCCCACCAACACCTGCACTGTAAATAAATCATTGAAACTTTTCCCTGTTGTTCCAAGTCTTTATCAGTCTTTCCTTGTATCTGGGTACTCAAACATTTGCATCCTGGTAAATTGTGATGGTTTTAGGTGCTGCTCTGGTTCAAAACAGCTGAACCTAAGGAGTGCTTAATTATTAAGCCTCATCAGTGTGCCATCAAGATCTGCAGAGGCCTACTAATGGGTGGTCCTTGGACCTGAACTGTGGTTCAAATCTAAAAGTCTTTCTTGACAAAAAGCCTCCCACACATAAAAATGTTGAGTGCCACGGCAGACCAGGGAGTGACACAAACATGCTTCAAATTGTTTGAAATAACCATCAAACTACTGGTGATGACAAAGTTTAGAAACTAGTTTTCACATAAACTCAATAAAAATTAAAGATTGGTGTTGTTTTAAGATGGCAGCAGTCATTAGTTGGAGCGCCTCACCTGTTTCTGTCATGATTTGTCATTTTCCACCTTGGTTTTCCTTRTGTTTCTATGTTCCCCAGTGTGTCCCAGTCCAGCTGCCCCTCATTTGTTTGATTAGYCACCCTCGTGTTTCTCACCAGGTGTTCTCAGTTTGTCCATTAGTTGTCAGTGTATTTAAGTTCTGTCTTGTCTCAGTCTGTTGTCAGATCCTTGTTTGGTATTTGCTGTTTGTGCTCATGTCATGTCATGTCAAGTTTTTGTATTGCCTAGTCAAGTTTTTGTATTTAGTTTGCTGTCACATCAGCTTCTTGTTTTCATTTATCAAACATTTTTGCTACCTCACTCAGTCCTGCATCTGGGGTTCATACCAACCGTGCCAACACATTACAGTTTCTATTCCACATATTAATGGTGTGGGATTATACAGTCAGAATAAAACACAGTGCTCACAATCTGCTCTGTTCTAATCACTCACTTGCGTTAATTAAAACCAGAAAATATCAGACAGAGGTGAGCAGAACGCTCATTCACCTGGAATATGTAAGCCACAGTAGCAGGTCACAGGCTGGACTCAGTCCTCTGTGTGCACGGCTTCATTCTGAAGGACATCACCTCAGTGTGAAAACCTGAGAAGACCTGTTTATCCCCACCAGCAGCTGGGGGTGGGGG
>NW_013955400.1:6720-8888 GCF_001266775.1 Austrofundulus limnaeus
GGTGGGGGGGTCCGTCACCTCCTGGAAACTTGTCATCTTTGCACAACATCAGTAGCAACGTTTTTCTCAATCAGTTTCAGAAAAAAACAAAAAACTTCAAAATTTCATAGTTTCTCAAGTAAGAAGTGAGAATTCTGGTCAAATTCATTTTTTCTTTGTTTTGTTCTTGACAACTGAAAAAGACAAAGAAATCAAGACTTTTATTTGTTGTTYTTTTTACAAATACATCTCACTTACATGATCAATCTTTTTATAAATCTGTGGTTTTACAAATGTCACTCAAAACTCGACGGATGTGCATCGGAGTCAACGGCCAGCTCCGTCACAATTATTTATTTCTTTTTTTGTCCCTTTTCTTGTTGAGTTCAGTTTTCCAAAAAAACGGAATGTTTATCGTTTTTCTTTTTATTCTTTGAGTCTTTTTTCATGGAGGTTGACAGGATAAYACCGACTGATGTTCACATGCAGGATGACCTCATTGATGGATTCATCAGAAGAGACAGTACTTACTGTGTTTCAAACCGTACTGAGCTCTGACAGCAGGAACCAATGAGTTCCAGCTCAGAAAACAACAGGATGAAGAAGAAACGGGGGGAGCTGACACTGCAGTGTGTTTCTGTGTTTTTACCTCAGTCTGAGAGACATCACTGCTGACGTCTGACTGCAGGTGGTTCACAACACACAACAGGACTACAGCGTGCAACAAACATGAGAGGACAGGAACACGGTACTGTCTCTTTAAAACAAACATTTACAAAAACATTGCCTCGTAGCTAGTAGAGACTTTATGATATTCAGTTTGTGTTAACTCTGTTTGGATACAACACTGTGTGCAGGCCTGGAGCTCCACTCTGACCTGCAGCAGAGTGGGGTGCCGCTGACCTCTGTGTGGGGTTTAGGTGAATGTGGTCACTTTTGTACCACATTCAGGGCATTTCTGACCAGGTTCTTGTGTTTTTATCTTCACAATGAAATAATGGATGTTCAGAGAGTGGGCCAAGCCTCTGCTGGAGGTCAATAGACCCAGGACACAGGGACCCACTGACTGCTGGTGCACACCTGGTCCATAGCCTCCTCCAGGTGTCTGATGGTCTCATCAATCTCATTGTTGATAATGGTCATGTCGAAGCAGTGGGCGTAGGTCTTCTGCAGGATCTCTGACTCTCTCTGCAACCGTTGGAGCGACTCATCCTGGAGAAGAACGGGGAGAGTTCAACACTTCTACAGGCAGAGAACAACAGAAGGACTGAGGCTCAAACACAGTGTGGAAGAACTGCAAGAGGGCTTTTTATTGTAAAGAGAGGTGTCAGTGCTAAACCAGAGCTGCTGCTGGTTCTACTGGTTTAAGACAAGAACCTGTTTGATTCTCCACAGCTGAAGAGCAGCTCAGAGTCATGTCAGTACAGGGACAGTCCAGTTATCTTTGATGTTAGACWTATCAACAGTTAAACTCTTATCATCCTGGCATCGGCCAGATACCTCTGAACATGAAGACAGAGACTAGTTTATAAAAAAATACATAATGATGGAAAAGACTGATACAGCAACTAATATTAATGAAAACTATTGAATGTACTGGTCTGGTGGAAGTTCTGACTGTTTGGACTGATGAGGCAAACTGATACAACACACACACACAAGTTTACACAGCTATCTAATTGGGGACATTCCATTGACTTCCATTACATTTCTACAGCCTAACTCTGGTACCTGTCAGAAAACCCTAAAACCAACCTCACAGGTACCTACCTGACCCTAAACTAACCTCACAGGTACCTACCTGACCCTAAACTAACCTCACAGGTACCTACCTGACCCTAAACTAACCTCACAGGTACCTACCTGACCCTAAACTAACCTCACAGGTACCTACCTGACCCTAAACTAACCTCACAGGTACCTACCTGACCCTAAACTAACCTCACAGGTACCTACCTGACCCTAAACTAACCTCACAGGTACCTACCTGACCCTAAACTAACCTCACAGGTACCTACCTGATCCTAAACTAACCTCACAGGTACCTACCTGACCCTAAACTAACCTCACAGGTACCTACCTGACCCTAAACTAACCTCACAGGTACCTACCTGACCCTAAACTAACCTCACAGGTACCTACCTGACCCTAAACTAACCTCACAGGTACCTACCTGACCCTAAACTAAC
>NW_013955401.1:0-3070 GCF_001266775.1 Austrofundulus limnaeus
TGTGTGTGTGTGTGTGTGTGTGTGTGTGTGTGTGTGTGTGTGTGTGTGTGTGAGTAAGAGAGCCGTGCGCGTGCACGTGTAACACCTGTCCCCCCCCTTCCTCCCCATCCTCACCCTGCACTGCCTCACCGCGGTGGATGCGTCTCCCTGCGCTTTCCTGCTCCTGAGGCGCGCGCGCGTGTGTCTATGTGTGTGTGTGTGTGGGGGGGGGGTCGTTGTCCTCACGCACGGATCCGCGTGCTGCAGGGAATCGGAAGCAGTGTTATCCTCTTGTTTGTTTGTTGTTTTCTTAACAACTGGGCCGTGATGTAACGAGGCCGCGAGCTGATGATGCGCGCGCGCACGCCTTCCTGCTTTTCGCGCGCGCGGGGCAGCGATTTTGCTGCCCCACATTCACTCGCGCACACGCGCACATCTTTCTGTTTTGCGCGCACGTCTTCCTGCTTTGCGCGCGCGCGGCAGCAGCAATTCTGCTGCGCGCGCGCGCGTGTGTGAGTGAATGTGGAGCAGATGTTAAGCTGACACTTTCACAGCACAAAGGCGGCGGACGCACGTGCGAAGCGAGCGCACGCGCACACYCACGGCGCTGAGAACCGCAACAGGAGCGAGTTCCGCCATTTCGTGATGTTGTGGCGACAGCAGCATTGCATCACAGCCGCCGCTGCTGCTGCTGCTGCTGCGCGCGCGCGCACGCCGGTAGGAAGTGATTAGGAAGAGCGAGGCAGTGCAGGAATGTTCTCACGCGTCTGTGCGCGTGAGAACAGAGTCCTGGTTTTCATTCAGCAGCAACACGCACATCACTGCGCGCGCGCGCGTCTCCCTTTCTTTCCCCCGCTGCTTACGCAACTCAGCTGTACACCTGCAGAGCAACCGTCAGGTCTGAACATGATGGACTGGGTGGGACTGAGAGTCTGGAACACGCGCGCGCACACACCCGCGTGAGGAAGAGGAGGAAGAGTAAAGGCAGGAAGATGCTTCAGATTCTCTGAGCAGAAATGAGGTCAGTGATGGAGCTGAGAGCCACTTCCTGTTTCTGAGCATCTCCTCCTCCTCCTCCTCTCTGCGCCTCTTCATCAACAGTCTGGATGGTTAAATGTGTCAGAGGCTACTGCTAGCTGCTGCTGCCGCAGCTGTTAAACCAGCAGCCAGGAGAGGTGGCCGATCATATAAGTCTGTCAGTAAAATATCTTACGAACCACTGGATGGCTGCAGTGGRCCTGACCAAGATGGCCGCCACAAAAAGTCACTGTTAAAAACACAAAAACTTCTGAATCTCTGTGCTTTTTTTTTTACAAACATTGAGGTAAAATTCGGTGTGGTAGTAGCTGAGAGTCAGCCCCAACACTTACTGTGAGGAGAAGATCTTTGTTGTTTGTTTATTGTTGTTTATTGTTGTGTCTCTGAATATTGGATGTTTTGTTTCTCATGTTTTTAACTGTTCAGTGTGTGTATGTGTGTGTGTCGCTGCAGACACACTGCAGTTTGTGTCTTTGTTGCACTGTTTGATGTGTCTGTGGTTGTTTTGCTTCATGTTGTGTGTCTTTGTGCGTCTTTAATCAGCAGCATTCTGTCTGGTTTTGGTTCCTTTTGTGGGTTTTTGGGTTTGTTTTGCTGATTTTGCAACAGTTTCGGTTTTTGTTTTGTTGCTTCATGTTTTGAATCATTTCTCAGTCTCGTGTCTGTTTTTGCACCATGAAACCATCATCATCATCATCATCATCATCATCATCATCATCATCATCATCATCATCATCATCGTCAGTCTTTGTGCACTCTGTGACATTTTGTGACCTGGTGGTGATTTGACATTTCACACTCAGCTCCTTCAGTTTCCTCCAGGGTTTCATCAGTGTGTTCACATGTTCACCATTGTCAACACAAACACACAAACACACACACACAAACACACAAACAAACACACCAGGTGAAAAGTGTTTTAAATAAATAACTTGTCTTTTCTTTAACACTCAGTCTGTTAGAAACAAACTGATGATTAGTTTTATAATCTGATCAGATGAATTCTCTCTGAGTCAGTAAGTGAGGAAGATGATGATGAAGAACAGCAGGACTGTTACCTGTCGCAGGTAAAGCTGGATGTGTGGCAGGTGGTCAGCTCTGAGCTCACACACACACTTCCTGTTTTTATTAAAAAAGCAGAAACCTGTCAGATTGTTACAGGCCTCTGATATATTTAGCTCTCTTCTTCTTCTGTGTTTTTCCCTACGTGTGCAGTCTGACTGTGTGAGCTGTGTGTGTGTGTGTGTGTCTGTGTGTGTGTGTGTGTGTGTGGCAGCTCGGCCCTCGAGGATAAGATGTGCTTCTGTTTGACCTTGAGTGAAAAGGAACGCAGCTTTTTAAGCTAATCCCTTTCAGGAAGCTGCACTGTAAGAGTCGCACTGCTCTCCTGTGGCCCACTGTACACACACACACACACACACACACACACACACACACACACACATTAATACCAGTACACATGCCTTCAGATCTGCATGTGTTTTATTGCCTTTGAATCAGCCTGAAGATAAAATCTGAGTTTAAAGTTCCTCTCACATCAAATGTTTATAATAAAAATAAATGTATTTTTAGAAAGATAACTTTAATAACAAGCTGWAACCAAACTTTTACGCTGCTGAGACGAACAGTTGTTGAGATATTCAGACGTTCAGTAACAGGAAGTGATGTCAGAGGGGAATGTCTGCATCTAAACAGAGCGTTGTTACAATAACAGACTGTAGAGAAGAATCTGATGTTTCTGTAGATTATTTTCAGAGAGATGAGGAAATAATAAATATTGATTCAATGAAGAAAAACCATAGTTTATTTTCTTGAAGAGTTCCCCTTTKATGTCACTTCCTGTTTCACTGTAGCTGAACAAAGTTAAAAGGAAAATCTGTAACAAAGTGGGTAAGATGATGTGTATTATAAATGTTGTCTTTGACTTGTTGTATTTGAAACACGTTCACGTCACAGAAACATTAAAGTCGTCAGAGTTTTAAATATTTTATTCTTTTTATACAAAAAATGTTTTGAATTTTTAGACCTAAAACCAACAAACTTAAAGTTCCTG
>NW_013955401.1:4070-7884 GCF_001266775.1 Austrofundulus limnaeus
TATATATACATAGATACGTAGATAGATATATCATAGATATAGATTTATATTTATGTTTTGTAACCATGTATGCATGTAATGTATGTATGTATATATCTGTGTATGTATGTGCATATGTATATGTATACACATGTATATTTAAGGTGTACGTATACTTATAGGTACAGTATACTGAGGGTCATTGAATAGGGTAGACAAGTATAAGTCTTGGCTTCAGTCTACTCTGTTTTTGGTAAATTATTGATTTGTTTTTGTAAAATAGTTTCATTTTGTTTTCTTTTTCTTGTAGTGTAAATTTACCAAAATAAATCTAAACCTGAAAATAAAAAACGCTCCTCACATCATTCATCATTTTTTCTGCTCTCAGCCTGCAGGCTCCGCCCCCGAGCGTCCACTCTGGCGTCAGCGTGTTGGAGGAGGCCCTGTCCCGGCAGCACAAGCAGGGCTCCCGCGCGGAGGGAGCCCCGCCCACCTACAGCGAGGTGATCGGGCACTACTACCACCCGACGTCCCGGACTGTGTCGTCCCCGTCCTCGCTCGTACGCGGCCTCCTCAGACCGCTGCCGCAGCAGCCAGGAAGCGTGGACAGCAGGAACGCGAGGAACACGAAGGAGAAATCCCAGAAGCCCCAGCAGGTGTGACGAGGACCGGTCACATGACTGGTGAAACCCACCGTGAAGGGCCAGCAGTTAGACTGACGGGGGGGTCGCAGAGGAGCGTCTGCTTCTCCCTGCACCCCCACTTCCTGTTTGAGGAGCCCTTCGAGGTGGAAAAGATGAAGGTGACTGATCTGCATCATGCATTATAAATATTTACTTGTTTTTGTTTGTCCTTTGAAGAACATTTCCTCACTTCCAGATCCCGTCACGTTGGTTCTTGGAAAGTTTTTTTTTTCTCGTGATAATCCCGCCTCGCTGCTTCTCGTCTCACTCCTGCACCGAGCTTCGGTCCGATCACCGGGACGCGTTGGCGCCGTTTAGCGTGTTAGTTAGCGTAATCAGCAGTTGTAGCGCAGCGCTGAACGTCCCGGAGCTGAAAGCTCTGCCTTACATCCTCCACCTCCTGCAGGAGTTCTTACTAAAATCTGTTTCAGTTTCCTGAAGGTTTGCACAAAGAAATCTGCAGTTTAAATGATCAAAAGGGGGAAGATGTGTGGGTATTTTCTTCTTAAACGTGATGCATTCCTTATTTTTTCTGTTCCTTTTATTGTCTAGTTTTATTTTTTTTAAAAGAGAAACGCGGGGTGCCAACCTTCACATGTTGAAACGTACATGTTGACATGTATATTTGTTACATATGGACTTTATACACACATGGATGCAAACCGAGAGAGTGGAAAGCACGAGTTTAGAGTTATTTATATAATTGCTGAAAAGAATTGCACTATTTTTTTAGGATGGAACGTTTGAGAGAGACTTTTATTGTGAAGGAGCTCTGTGGTTTGGGTTTTTAAAAAGACAGAAGAGACTCACCAGAGTGCGCACAGCGGCTATGATCAGATTGTGGGGAGGCTCTAACTTTGGTTTAATGGACTCAGGCTATCCATTACTGTACCATTGATTAAAAGAAAAACAAAAACAAATCTCCAGTTTATGCAAACGTCTGAGTCCTGCGAGCCAAACAAACGTTAGTATCCAACCTGTGGGTCCAATCAGAACCCCCCCCCCCCCCCCCCCCCCCCCCCCCCCCCCCCCCCCCCCCCCCCCCCCCTCGCTCCCTCTTCCTCAGCCTTTTGGCCGAATCAGAGCAATCCCAAAGCCGGCTGCTACTACCTCGACCAAACAAGCACAGTTTGTTGTCAGACTTGGTCTCCTTTAAGTCTGAGCTAATCAAGATGATGAGTAGAATTAGCCTTTCCGTGTTATTTTCTTTGAAAGTCTAAACCTTTGTTCACTGGGTGAGGAGAGAGGGGCAGCGAACGTCTCGTAGTTTGAAACTCAGGAAGGAAGCTCATCGCCCAACAGGCCCTGAATGTCTGCACTGCCGCCGCCGCTGCTGCTGCTGCTGCGCCGACATCACAAACACTTGGCATCAAACGATCCTTTCAAACACACACAGTTGTCTCTGGTGAGTCTCTGTCTCTTTGCAGGCATCTTTGAGCACTTTACTGCAGCAGGAAGGAGACAACAATCCTCTGTCAGCCAGCGTCAAAACTCTCAAAACTCTGAAACAGCAACGAGTCTTCACAGTTTACAGATGCACGTTTAAAGGATGCAAAAGAGTCGTGCAACAAAGCTTCATTCAGAATTTTTCCTTTTACGTTACAGGGAAAAAAAAGCCATCATCAAAACTTCTGTTTTCCATTTTTTTCGCCGCCTCCTCGTGGGTTTTTGTGTTGAAGTTTTGGAGCAAAACTCTTTCTTTCTGCACAAGACGAGTTGTTGAAACTAGACACACGGACGTGTTGACAAGTGGCACGAGTGTTAATAGCAGCTCGACTTGTGTCGTCTCTTTAAAAGTGCAGAAACGTAAAACTTGAACCGGTCTCAGAGCGAGTTCGGTCCAGTCTTTATGCAAATCAGCGCCCTCTGCAGGAACCAAACCAAACTGCAGCCAAAACGCCAGAAACTGAGAGGAAAAATTAAGACAATTCGTCATCAAGTTTTTCATTTTATTTAGTTATTTCTGTCTTACTTTGGTAAGCTATAAATGTTTGCTACTTCCTGTATATATTTTTAAATCATTTTTTAAATTATTTTTAAAGTTTACCATGAAGTAATGATGATTCTCAGCTGTTTTTTATAAACTTTGCAGCCCTTAGAGAGAGGAATGTAATCCTGATAGGCACCAAAATGTGTTTTTTTTTTCATAAACAACCTTTCTAACAGATTAACTGCAACAATCACATAATCACCACTTTAGCCGGTGGGAAAAAAAAACTTCAAACCAAAACTAGAACACATTTATGACCCGTCATCTCAAAATGAGGATCAAGCCAAATTTGGTCAAAATGACCTACCGTATTTATTCAGCTTACAAAGCATAAAAATGTAATTATCGATAACTCATGTATAATACCATCCCCCCACTTTATGGATGATTTTTTAGGGTTAAATATCTAGTATTATACATGAATCAATACAGTAATTACATTTTCAGATTCTTGGCTTTAAAAGCTACATTTTGATACCTAGATCATCCTGATATCACAATTAAATCCAAATATATGACTTAATTTGTCTTGTTGGTTATAATAATATATAAATATTTGGTCTGAGTCCTAACTTTCAGTCATTTTAATGAGGAATTTTTGATGTCCTTTTAAAGAGGAAACTTTAAATTATATTTGAATATTGAGATTTCCCAGCTGGAAAGAAACAAAAACATTGTGAGTTCACAGGGAAAATCTCAACATTTCAAGACGTTTTTCCTCAAAATCAGTTTTTTTTTTTTGTTGCTACTGATCAAAAAAGTGCTTCATAAATGTTGTTTTTTGGTTATATTTCAGACAGTTCATTCAGATGATACATTAATAAGGCTTTTATTCATTATGTTTTGACAAAACATTTTAATCAAAACACTATATTTGCCTTTTTCTCCGTGTATCACTTCAAAGGGATCCACGATTAGTTGTAACATTAGACTTTATTTGATAAACATATATTTTAACTGTAAAATNTCTAGTAGGTGGAGCTTGTCCCTCCTCTGTCTTTCACTCATCTAGTAGGTGGAGCTTGTTCGTCCTCTGTCTTTCACTCGTCTAGTAGGTGGAGCTTGTCCCTCCTCTGTCTTTCACTCATCTAGTAGGTGGAGCTTGTCCCTCCTCTGTCTTTCACTCGTCTAGTAGGTGGAGCTTGTCCCTCCTCTGTCTTTC
>NW_013955402.1:0-1290 GCF_001266775.1 Austrofundulus limnaeus
TGTGTATTTCATGTGGTGTATTTTCATGTACCGCCCCTTTAAGACACGGGAGCGCGCTTCAGGGCGGGGGCGCGCCCTTTGTTTAGAGTCCTTTTTACCATCACGCTGTTAAGACCTGATCCAGCTACCTCTCGCAATAAACCTTGTCTAAAGCTGAAGATATCGCCTTTTCTTCATTCAAGTGTTTGCCAAAAGGGTTTTTTTTAACATCCAGCAGCTTACAGGCAGACGCTCTCTGATTTTCATCAACCCAGAAGAGCAGCACCAGACGTGGGGAGACTGAGAGGGTCCAGCTCGCTGACAAGGCTCTGAAGAACCGAACAAAGAACACGACAAAATGGCGTCACGATCCAGGCCTGCTCAGCCTTAAAAGGTTAATATCAGATTAACGGAGGTTTTTAACGGCCGTGATTACCTTTGTTTTATTTGATTTTATGCCTTAAGAGGCTCAGTGCGGTTCTTTTGAGTTTGTCGGTGGCCACAGCGTTTGGGTCTCCGTGTAATTTCTGGTGTCTGTGTTGTTTTGTTCTGTGTGTCTGAACCTTGCTACTTTATTAGTTATTTTTTTATGACGTGTCGCCCGCCGCAGAGAGATTAAGTGTGTGTCCTCTGGCGGTTTATGTGTAAGTGCGCGCACAGTTGAAGTTTGTGTGTTAGCTGCACCTCTGTGGTTAAATTGAAGGGTCGACTGAGAGACGTCTTTTGTCATCCTGTTAGCTGCGGTAGGGAGCGGTTATTTGGAGCCGTTCAGCCTGAACATTTTGTTATCTGGCCCGGATACAGTACCCGGTTGCAGAGTCTTTTGAGGCCTAAGGTCTGTTTAATTCTGATGAAAAAGGTCGGGGAGATAATGAATTTGTTGGGTGGTGGAAGCTCCAATCTAGTTCCTGGAAGTTAAAGGGAGACACGTCAAGGGTTTTTTTTGTTGTTTTTTTTAAGTTCTGTTCAAGCAAGTGGGTACAGGCCTGTGTGTTGTCTGTCCTAAATGTGTTTTATGTTAAATGTGGGGTTTTCTTGTTTTTTCTGTTTATTTTTGTGTATTGATTTGGCTCTGATTGGGCTGAATTCCAATGTGGGGGTGCTTCTAAGTTTTTTTTCTTGCTGGAGTTCCTTTGTCCTGTCTAAAGTGATTTATGGGACGGCAGCAGGAGTGGGGGTTCTTTTTCTGCTGCTGTGAGGGCATCTGGCTTTTATTAACTGTTTTTTTTCTCTCTCTATCTGTGGTTCTTTGTTCGGAGCGCCTCCTGCTGGTGAGAGAGACAACTTTCTGCTGCAGGACCGAGTGGGGCT
>NW_013955402.1:2290-7854 GCF_001266775.1 Austrofundulus limnaeus
AGTTAATACTGGTTATTCAATCAATGCTTCCTGCCTTTATCAGATAGGACAAATTTGAATTCCCTGATGGGCGGTTTGACAGAAAATATTTGAGAACCACTGCATTAAATTGATAAGTTTTTAACTAGTTAAATAAGCATATTTATTTTTTTGTCTCATTTCATGTGTTTTAAACCAACCACAGGCAGATTTGGGCAATGTTTTGGTCTCTACTGCCCTCTGCTGGCCTTTCTGAAGAAGGCAAAATTAAAGCCCAAGCACTTTCCGTTTCATAAATAAATCACCCATTTAAATCTTATTTTTAAAATAATAAACAGGCTGACTCAAAATTTAGTAACACAGTAATTAAAAAAATATGGTTTAAATTTATTTCCATTTAAAGTCTTGGCAACGCTAGGCAACAACTGTTGCCATGTCAACACAGTTTGAGCAATAGCACAAACCCACCGCAGAGCAAACACTGTCAGAACAGCCTGTTGGACCAGCAGACATGGAGCAACAAAATACTGAAAATACATCCACGTTTGACGCACGAGACGGTTCGTTACAGCTCAACCTGCTGCTGTGGATTTAATGTTCGCTATGACGACAAATTCTAATAAAATCTATTTTCTGTTTTGATTTCAGACAAAATTAAAGATGCCAAGATCATCTTTGTCGTGGGTGAGTACASTGAACCAGTTTTAATACTGCCGTCTTTCATGCTACAGCGATGCTTCTTATTTGCTTTTATTATTCAGGCGGGCCTGGCTCTGGAAAGGGCACTCAGTGTGAGAAGATAGTTGAAAAGTATGGCTACACTCACTTGTCTTCTGGGGATCTGCTCCGTGCTGAGGTGGCCTCCGGCTCAGAAAGGGGCAAACAGCTGCAGGCCATCATGCAGAAGGGAGAGCTTGTACCCCTGGTAAGAAAATGTGCAGACATACTGTATGTGGGAAGTGTTTTAAATATTTTTCTGTATTTTCTGAGAGAATTATTAAGTATAGATGAAGGTTGATCACGGTGTTTGATGGCTACTTGCAGGACACAGTCTTAGACATGATTAAAGATGCCATGATCGCCAAGGCTGACGTCTCCAAGGGCTTTCTTATAGATGGCTACCCTCGTGAGGTGAAGCAGGGAGAGGAGTTTGAGAAGAAGGTGAGAACGCTCGGCAGGGCGGCGCATTTTAAAAAAACGGCACAAAAAGAACTCAAAATGGCCCCCTCGACTCTTTTTTTTTTATCCCAGATCGGCAAACCCTGCCTGCTGCTGTACGTCGACGCAAAGGGCGACACCATGGTCAAGAGGCTTCTGAAGCGCGGCGAGACCAGCGGCCGGTCTGACGACAACGAGGAGACCATCAAGAAGCGCCTGGACTTGTACTACAAAGCAACCGAGCCRGTCATCGCTTTTTACGAGAGCAGGGGCATCGTGAGGAAGGTGCGTTCGACAGATAAATTAAATGTGAAAACCCGTGTGTAAACTCTAACACACGTGTTTCGACCCACAGGTGGACTCGGAGCTGGCGGTCGATGACGTCTTTGCCCAAGTCTCCCAGGCTATTGATGCACTGTAGTAAAAGAATGTAACAAGATGAGCTGTTGTTTTTTTTTTTTTTTTGTTTTATTTAATTTCCCTCTTTTATACATGTCTGACGGACTAAACATAAATAGAAGGATAACTTTCCCAAACAGAATAACTTGTTTTTTTTTTAAGATTAAAGGGAGGCCCCGGTGAGAATTAAAGATGCCTTAAGTCTGATCCATAGCAATAAGRATTCAAGTTTGAAGCCACAAACCAACAAATCAGCCTGAAGCAGTGTTGTCARATCTATATTTTTCTGTCTGAAAATGAGCTAGTTTGTTGTATAAAAGTCTTGCTTTGATTATGTGCTGAATATTTATGTGGCTCCCACCGTGGGACAAACCCACACTTTACAGAATCTTTAAAAAGTCTGCACAATGCTCGATCAAAAAGTWGGTTTTGTTTTTGACATTTTCACCTTTMCTTCAAAAAGTGCATTTTTCTTACTCGTACTGATGCAGCACATCTTTTCACMCCCCCCCCCCCACCCCCCATGAAATCCTACCTTAATGCCTCCATCTCCCAAAATGCCTAGCTAGCTTTAAAGTGTCTGCTGATGAGTCAGGAATGAAGGAGTGCGAGCCAGGTGCCCGTTCTTTGTTTAAGGTGAGCCAAACAAACGACCAGGGCAGGCATTATGCAAATGCCTTACATGGTGATGCTGATAAGAAACTTGAGAAAAAGGCTGCCTGACAAATGAGGCGTCTCAGGACCGTCCAGGAGCAGTGTCTTCTGAGACGAGAAAGAAAAACCTTCTTTGTTGGAGACTTTGCAACCTTGCAAAGCTTTTCTAAGCACAGAACAGTTACAGAGCACTCAGAAAG
Source organism: Austrofundulus limnaeus (assembly GCF_001266775.1). Lineage (NCBI taxonomy): Eukaryota > Metazoa > Chordata > Actinopteri > Cyprinodontiformes > Rivulidae > Austrofundulus > Austrofundulus limnaeus. The sequence continues at coordinate 4,681 of NW_013955402.1, forward strand.
GTGAAAACCTCTTTTTAGTGCTGCCACACGACTCCTTTATCATTGTGCCCTTGAACAGAGACAAACTGCAGTTTTTTATCCTGTCTTTAAAAACCATCATGTACTCTGTACAAGACATTTGCAACTATATTTAAAGCATTTTTTTTTTCATTTTTGTCACCATGTCAGAGGTATTAGTCTATTAAAGATTCTATTATGACAACATATTGTTTGATTTTAAAATGCAGATTTCTTTGTGTGTAAATTTGTTCAAAAATACAACCTCAACTCCCAAAAAAATTGCAAACCTCATAAACCTGTATTTTATTCACAATGAAACATAGTAAATATCTCAAATGTTAATTAATTAACTTATTTATTTATTGCTTTTTTGGGGTGGATATGACGATTTTGAAYATTATAGGCTCAACACATCTCAAAAGAGCTGCGACAGGGTCATTTTTAGCTCTGTGAAGCATTTCATCTTTGAACTGTAAAAGTCTGGGAACTGAGGAGTTTTTCTTGTCGAATGCAGGATTCTAGCTGCTCACCAGTCCTAGATCTTTCCTGAAAGCAGACAGGAAACACAGAGAGGACTCCATGCAACCTTCAGGTGAAAATGAAGACCCCAAACCCAGACCCAAACCAGTGGTTATTCCGTATGTTGCGGGTGTTTCGGAGAAACTGAGACGTTTATTTTCTAAACATGATGTCCCAGTGGCTTTCAAACCCCAAAACACATTACGGCAAAGGCTGGTTCACCCCAAAGATCCGGTGCCCCGGCACAAACAGAGCAATGTTGTATATGCTGTGAAGTGCCAGGAGGACTGCGACCAGTTATACATCGGGGAAACAAAGCAGCCACTGTTCAAAAGAATGTCCCAACACAGACGAGCTACATCTAATGGCCAGAACTCTGCAGTTTTCRCTCATTTACAGGCCAGCGGTCACTCTTTCAGAGATGAGGATGTTCTTATTCTTGATAGAGAGGAACGTTGGTTTGAGAGAGGAGTAAAAGAAGCCATTTTTGTGAAGAAAGACCGTCCATCATTAAACAGAGGTGGAGGCCTCCGTTTTCAGTTGTCCCCCTCCTACAGCGCTGCTATTGCCAGTATCACTCCACCCCCTGTTAACAATAGGTGTTAATTAGGTGTCAACAATAGCCATGTGATGTGAGTATCAGTCACATGGAAGCAGTGCTTAAAAGCCTGAATTTTGCCTGAAACTCTCAGACTGAAKAAGTCTCTTGGAGRAGAGACGAAACGTTTCATTAGAGAAGAACCCGTCCAGAGGACCTATACAATTTTTTTCTTTTTGATTTTTTTACCTGGATTACTGAGATGCATCAGGACAGTCCTAGATCTTCTTTACCATTTTTTTTGCTGAATGCTAGCATATATTCTAAACCTGCATACACTTTTCTGCATTGATAATGTCTTTTCCAGATGTTGCTGCTTATGCAAAATGTACAAATGCACCTCTTTATCATCAGAGAAATACTCTTTTAAACTGTCTGCCGATAACTGACTGGAAGCTCTGTGTAGAAGATGTGACAGCCGTAATTTAAAAAAACAGTGTTTTTAAATTTGATTCCTCTGACCACCATTTTGTTTTGGTCCGTTTAAAACTAGCTTTGGTCCAGAGATGATAGCTGCGTTTTTGGATGGTGTTCACATATGGCTTCTTGTTTGCATGATAGAGCTTTAACCTGCATTTGTGGATGATGTGGTGAACTGACAAGAACTTGCAGATGTGTTCCTCAGCTTGTGTAGTGATTATCGTAACAGAAACAGACCTATTTTTAACGTAGCCTGACGTCCTCAAAATCATCCAATACTGACTCTCGATATAGATTTTTGTGCACCGAAATGTCTCCAGATTCTTAAAGTTGTTTAATGATGATACAAACTGAGGATGAATTGATACTCCAAGGAGCAATTTTCTGAAATGGTTCCAATATTATGAAATGTAGTTATAGGCAGACTGGTGAATCTGTATTTTTGTGAGATTCAGCCTCTGTAAAATGTTCTTTTTATACCCAGTCCTCTCACTGACCTGTTGCCACTCAACCTAATTAGTTACAGAATGCTCCTTCAGCTGTTTCTTAATTATACCACTTACTCTTACAGACTTTTGTTGCAGTCGAACCAGATTTTGTTGAGATGTGTTGCTGCCATTAAGTTCCAAATTACACCTTTTTTCTCTTCCAAAGGAAATGGTACAATTTCTTCGTTTTAATATTTGTGTTTACAATGTTCCACCATGTCTAAAATATGGGTTTATGAGATTTGTAAATTGCCACATTCATTGTTTATTTACATTTTACACAATGCCCCAAGTTTTTCAGAACTGGAGTTGTAATTTATTTTGCATGATTTCTATTGTGCATACACACATTAAGACTAATCCTGGACAAACAACAAAGCAAAAAAAGCTTTCTAATAATAAGTTGTGACCAAGGTGCTGGAAAATGTAGACAAAACAGGATACCGGACACCCTGCTTAAAAAAAACAACAGCTTAACCAGTGTTATTCCAATAATCCCTTTGAGGCCTGGATGACCAACCGGTCTTCTTCCTCTACCTCACACCTTCCTCGTCTTCCTCTTGCACAAACACACATCATTTCCAGCTGGCTGAGCAAACATCACTGCGAGTTTCCGGCCTTCTCTCAGAGGACAGCGCCGATCATGACTCTGCTCTGCAGGGATGAGGAAGGAGGTGAAACGGCTCTGAAAAGGTGGGCAGGATGTGTTCATCGGAAAGTCAATCAACACAGGGCGTCTGTAGGCGCTTGGAATGCTGCTTTTACTTCATCAAGGTGCAAAACAAAGAGGTTGTAAGGAGGCTGCGATGGAATTTATCACGTAGCCTGAAACAAACAAAAAAAAACAAAAGGGTCCTAAAAAAACATATCTGAAAAGTCAAAAAGAAAGCACTGTCAACAGAACTAATGCTGAATTTCTTTGGAATAGGCAAATAAATTACCATGGGTTGCAATTCCATGTTCCATGCATTTGTTTGTACATTTTAAACCATAATCTATGACAGCATTTTCCAGGGCACTCTTGTAAATGAGATTCTTTAAATTATTTTTTTTCCTGGTAAAATAAAAGAATAATAACAACAAATATACAGCGGGTAAAATAAGTATTGAACACGTCACCATTTTTCTCAGTAAATATATTACTAGAGG
>NW_013955403.1:0-457 GCF_001266775.1 Austrofundulus limnaeus
CTACAGGTGAGGCGTGTCCTAACAGGTGAGGCGTGTCCTAACAGGTGAGGCGTGTCCTAACAGGTGAGGCGTGTCCTAACAGGTGAGGCGTGTCCTAACAGGTGAGGCGTGTCCTACCCAGGGGGATCTTCTCCACCAGGTACAGGTAGCTGGCGAAGAACTCGCTCCTCAGCGTGTGGTGCAGGTGGAAGGACATGCTGTGGCGACACATGGTGTCGTCCGTCTCCTTCCAGCGGTCCCTGAACGCCTGGTGGGCTCCCTTGTACTCCACGTTCGGAGACGGGTGGTTGTCTTGGTCTTCCAGGGTGGTCTCCATGTCCGTCCTGGGGTCCAGGAGCCGTCCGTCCCTTCAGCTGCTGCTGAACGTGATCAGCTGCTGGGCTGTCACAGATCTGTTCCTCTGACAGGACCTGTCAGATTTACAGAATCACCTGCTGGAGGGGGCGGGGCTGGGGGA
>NW_013955403.1:4839-6811 GCF_001266775.1 Austrofundulus limnaeus
AGCTAAAGGTAGATAAAGACTAGTAAATGTGATTAAAGACTAGCTAAAGGTAGATAAAGACTAGCTAAAACTGACTAAAACTAGCTAAAGGTAGATAAAGACTAGCTAGATGTGGATAAAGACTAGCTAAAGGTAGATAAAGACTAGCTAAAAGTCACTAAAGACTAGCTAAATGTGACTAAAGACTAGCTAAAAGTAGATAAAGACTAATTAAATGTGACTAAAGACTAGCTAAAAGTGACTAAAGACTAGCTAAAAGTGACTAAAACTAGCTAAAGGTAGATAAAGACTAGCTAAATGTGACTAAAGACTAGCTAAAGGTAGATAAAGACTAGCTAAATGTGACTAAAGACTAGCTAAAGGTAGATAAAGACTAGCTAAATGTGACTAAAGACAAGCTAAAAGTAGATAAAAACTAGTTAATGTGGATAACAAACATCTCAGTTATACTGTTTTGGGGTAAAAGTTGGATTTGTGTGCAGAACCACTCGAGTGAGTTTTATCAGCCTCTGGACTCTGGTCCTCCTGGGACCAGAAAGAAAACCCGGTCCAGTCCAGTCCAGCTCTGGTTCCTCTCTCTTTCCGTGACAAGCGGCCCGTTTCTCCCTCAGCAGCACGAAGCCTTCATCCTCTGCAGCTTGGTTAGTTTCTGTCATGACGGAGCGTCTGTCGCTGCGGATCAGCCGGTCCTCCGGTGATAAGACTGAACCCAGAGGCCGGAGGTCAGAGTGGAAAGAGGAGACAAGTCCTGGATCAGATGTCTCCACGCTGAAGGATCCAGGAGGCTCCAGGCTGATTGCGTTCCCCTAACACTCTTTCTCCTGCCCTCTCTGACCCTTCATTAACGGATCCTCGGCCGACTCGTGGTTCTGTGTTCAGAGGCGGTGCTCCTCAGGGAGGACTGGAAGCAGAGCGTGGACCTGGCAACGACCATCATCTACGTCTTCTTCTGCTTCTCCAGGTAAACAAAGAGCAAAGCTGGACGTGTGGGTGTTTGATGTGCAGGTGATTGTTGTAAGTCTGACTTCAGTGATTGTGTGAGGCTCTGAGAGGAGAAACCAGAGCTGAGAGTCCTCTCACAGGAGGGGCTTCTGAGGGGTCTCAGACCTCTCCACTGCACAGCACACACATCATGTGTTGTTTGACTTCTTCTGCACAACACACACCTCTCTTCAGTTTGTAGGGTGTTTTTATTTCCTCCAGCTGTTTGGAATCAGCAGGAACACAAAAACAAACACTGCTTCACAACAAATACAGCTTAAACTAAATCTGTCAGGTTTTAAAGTCTGAGTGACACACAGGACCAAGAGACACAACTATCATGATGTCATCCAAAACAGAAGGAAGGGAAGGATGTAAGGAGGCAGGTAGGAAGGTAAGGATGTAAGGACACAGGTAGGAAGGTAAGGATGTAAGGAGGCATGTAGAGAGGTAAGGATGTAAGGAGGCAGGTAGAGAGGTAAGGATGTAAGGAGGCAGGTAGGAAGGTAAGGATGTAAGGAGGCAGGTAGAGAGGTAAGGATGTAAGGAGGCAGGTAAAGAGGTAAGGATGTAAGGAAGCAGGTAGAGAGGTAAGGATGTAAGGAGGCAGCTAGAGAGGTAAGGATGTAAGGAGGCAGGTAGAGAGGTAAGGATGTAAGGAGGCAGGTAGGAAGGTAAGGATGTAAGGACACAGGTAGGAAGGTAAGGATGTAAGGAGGCAGATAGGAAGGTAAGGATGTAAGGAGGCAGGTAAAGAGGTAAGGATGTAAGGACACAGGTGGGAAGGTAAGGATGTAAGGAGGCAGGTAGAGAGGTAAGGATGTAAGGAGGCAGGTAGGAAGGGAAGGATGTAAGGAGGCAGGTAGGAAGGTAAGGATGTAAGGACACAGGTAGGAAGGGAAGGATGTAAGGAGGCAGGTAGGAAGGGAAGGATGTAAGGAGGCAGGTAGGAAGGTAAGGATGTAAGGACACAGGTAGGAAGGGAAGGATG
>NW_013955403.1:7259-7801 GCF_001266775.1 Austrofundulus limnaeus
AGTTAGCAGGAAACAGCTGTAGTTATCAGAAAACAGCTGTAGTTATCAGAAAACAGCTGGAGTTATCAGAAAACAGCTGAAGTTATCAGAAAACAGCTGGAGTTAGCAGAAGACAGCTGAAATTAGCAGAAAACAGCTGACGTTAGCAGAAAACAGCTGAAGTTAGCAGAAAACAGCTGTAGTTAGCAGAAAACAGCTGAAGTTAGCAGAAAACAGCTGAAGTTAGCAGAAAACAGCTGTAATTAGCAGAAAGCAGCTGACGTTAGCAGGAAACAGCTGACGTTAGCAGAAAACAGCTGAAGTTAGCAGAAAACAGCTGAAGTTAGCAGAAAACAGCTGTAATTAGCAGAAAACAGCTGTAATTAGCAGAAAACAGCTGAAGTTAGCAGAAAACAGCTGAAGTTAGCAGAAAACAGCTGAAGTTAGCAGAAAACAGCTGACATTAGCAGAAAACAGCTGAAGTTAGCAGAAAACAGCTGAAGTTAGCAGAAAACAGCTGTAGTTAGCAGAAAACAGCTGAAGTTAGTAGAAAAGTAGCAGAA
>NW_013955403.1:8771-9162 GCF_001266775.1 Austrofundulus limnaeus
CAGAGTCTGGATCCAGAACCAGAGTCTGGATCCAGAACCAGAGTCTGGGTCCAGAACCAGAATTCCACTGCTCTGTTAGGGACCGTTATCAAAGTATTTCATGCACAGCAGGTGTTTACAGTCACTGCAGGTGTTTACAGTCCACAGCAGGTGTTTACAGTCCACAGCAGGTGTTTACAGTCACGGCAGGTGTTTACAGTCCACAGCAGGTGTTTACAGTCACTGCAGGTGTTTACAGTCACGGCAGGTGTTTACAGTCCACAGCAGGTGTTTACAGTCCACATCAGGTGTTTACAGTCACTGCAGGTGTTTACAGTCACGGCAGGTGTTTACAGTCCACATCAGGTGTTTACAGTCACTGCAGGTGTTTACAGTCCACATCAGGTGTTTA
>NW_013955403.1:9961-11147 GCF_001266775.1 Austrofundulus limnaeus
TCAGGTGTTTACAATCACGGCAGGTGTTTACAGTCACATCAGGTGTTTACAGTCACGGCAGGTGTTTACAGTCACATCAGGTGTTTACAGTCACATCAGGTGTTTACAGTCACGGCAGGTGTTTACAGTCACGGCAGGTGTTTACAGTCACAGCAGGTGTTTACAGTCACGGCAGGTGTTTACAGTCACTGCAGGTGTTTACAGTCACTGCAGGTGTTTACAGTCACAGCAGGTGTTTACAGTCACTGCAGGTGTTTACAGTCACTGCAGGTGTTTACAGTCACGGCAGGTGTTTACAGTCACATCAGGTGTGTACAATCACAGCAGGTGTTTACAGTCACAGCAGGTGTGTACAATCACAGCAGGTGTTTACAGTCACAGCAGGTGTTTACAGTCACTGCAGGTGTGTACAGTCACGGCAGGTGTGTACAATCACAGCAGGTGTTTACAGTCACAGCAGGTGTTTACAGTCACTGCAGGTGTGTACAGTCACTGCAGGTGTTTACAGTCACTGCAGGTGTTTACAGTCACAGCAGTTAATTAGATAACAGGAAGGGAAGGTTAATTAATTTGCTCGTTAGGGTCATTGAAGTGGAGCAGGCCGGTCGTTGGACAGGTTCATTTAATTCAAGATGGCCGCCTGAGCTACCTCCTGAAGGACCAGAACAAACTCTGAGACAAACTCTCATCAGAAACTTGTGACCAAGAGTTTTAGAAAGTAAATCTTAGTTTGGAGGCGTGGCCTGAAGGGAGAGGGTGATGTCAGGTCACCATGTGGACCTGGGTTCTGACTGGACTGACCCGGGTCTTTGTTGTGGACCTGGTTCTGATTGGACTGACCTGGTCAGCGATTAGCTGCAGTGCCTCCTGTTAGCTCGTTAGCATTGGGTGTAAACTCAGAGCAGATGTGGAGGTGAGGGTCTGTTTGTTCAGAGGGTCCGGTCCACAGCAGACCTGGACCTGGGGTCTCTGATCAGGATGTGACCTGTGACCCTGAGCTTCACTCAGCTCTGCGCTCACTCCTCTGACCTCCATCAAACTGAACGTCTTCAGTTTAAAGCTTTCTGTCACATTCTGTTCACTTCATTCATTCATTCATTCATTCATTCATTCATTCATTCATTCATTCATTCATTCATTCATTCATTCATTCATGTATTTGTTTGTTTGTTTGTTTGTTTATTAC
>NW_013955403.1:11905-12335 GCF_001266775.1 Austrofundulus limnaeus
TTTCCTGATCTTTAGCTGTGTTTCCTGATCATTTAGCTGTTTTTCCTGATCATTTAGCTGTTTTTCTACATTGAGTTTTCAGCTGTTGTTCTGCTTGTTTTGGTTTTTCTCGTTAGTTCTGATTCTTTAATGACCTGATGAATCATTTATCTCTGAGTTCATCTTGAATCTTTTGTAAAATGTTTGTTNGTGTTTCCTGATCATTTAGCTGTGTTTCCTGATTATTTAGCTGTGTTTCCTGATCATTTAGCTGCTGTATTTCCTGATCATTTAGCTGTTTTTCCTGATCATTTAGCTGTGTTTCCTGATCATTTAGCTGTGTTTCCTGATCATTTAGCTGTGTTTCCTGATCATTTAGCTGTTTTTCCTGATCATTTAGCTGTTTTTCCTGATCATTTAGCTGTTTTTCCTGATCATTTAGCTGTTTTTC
>NW_013955403.1:13335-14513 GCF_001266775.1 Austrofundulus limnaeus
TCTTTTAGCTGTTTTTCCTGATCATTTAGCTGCTGTTTTTCCTGATCTTTTAGCTGTTTTTCCTGATCATTTAGCTGCTGTTTTTCCTGATCTTTTAGCTGTTTTTCCTGATCATTTAGCTGCTGTTTTTCCTGATCATTTAGCGGTTTTTCCTGATCATTTAGCTGTTTTTCCTGATCTTTTAGCTGTTTTTCCTGATCATTTAGCTGCTGTTTTTCCTGATCATTTAGCTGTTTTTCCTGATCATTTAGCTGTTTTTCCTGATCATTTAGCTGTTTTTCCTGATCATTTAGCTGTTTTTCCTGATCATTTAGCTGTGTTTCCTGATCATTTAGCTGTGTTTCCTGATTATTTAGCTGCTGTGTTTCCTGATTATTTAGCTGCTGTGTTTCCTGATTATTTAGCTGCTGTGTTTCCTGATCATTTAGCTGCTGTGTTTCCTGATCATTTAGCTGTTTTTCCTGATCTTTTAGCTGTTTTTCCTGATTATTTAGCTGCTGTGTTTCCTGATCATTTAGCTGCTGTGTTTCCTGATCATTTAGCTGCTGTGTTTCCTGATCATTTAGCTGCTGTGTTTCCTGATCATTTAGCTGTGTTTCCTGATCATTTAGCTGCTGTGTTTCCTGATCATTTAGCTGTTTTTCCTGATCATTTAGCTGTTTTTCCTGATCATTTAGCTGTGTTTCCTGATCATTTAGCTGTTTTTCCTGATCATTTAGCTGTTTTTCCTGATCATTTAGCTGCTGTGTTTCCTGATCATTTAGCTGTTTTTCCTGATCTTTTAGCTGTTTTTCCTTATCATTTAGCTGCTGTTTTTCCTGATCTTTTAGCTGTTTTTCCTGATCTTTTAGCTGTTTTTCCTGATCATTTAGCTGTTTTTCCTGATCATTTAGCTGTGTTTCCTGATCATTTAGCTGTTTTTCCTGATCATTTAGCTGTTTCCTGATCATTTAGCTGTGTTTCCTGATCATTTAGCTGTTTTTCCTGATCTTTTAGCTATTTTTCCTGATCATTTAGCTGTGTTTCCTGATCATTTAGCTGTTTTTCCTGATCATTTAGCTGTTTCCTGATCATTTAGCTGTGTTTCCTGATCATTTAGCTGTGTTTCCTGATCATTTAGCTGTTTTTCCTGATCATTTAGCTGTGTTTCCTGATCATTTAGCTGTTTTTCCTGATCA
>NW_013955403.1:15513-16209 GCF_001266775.1 Austrofundulus limnaeus
GATCATTTAGCTGTGTTTCCTGATCATTTAGCTGTGTTTCCTGATTATTTAGCTGCTGTGTTTCCTGATTATTTAGCTGCTGTGTTTCCTGATTATTTAGCTGCTGTGTTTCCTGATCATTTAGCTGCTGTGTTTCCTGATCATTTAGCTGTTTTTCCTGATCTTTTAGCTGTTTTTCCTGATTATTTAGCTGCTGTGTTTCCTGATCATTTAGCTGCTGTGTTTCCTGATCATTTAGCTGCTGTGTTTCCTGATCATTTAGCTGCTGTGTTTCCTGATCATTTAGCTGTGTTTCCTGATCATTTAGCTGCTGTGTTTCCTGATCATTTAGCTGTTTTTCCTGATCATTTAGCTGTTTTTCCTGATCATTTAGCTGTGTTTCCTGATCATTTAGCTGTTTTTCCTGATCATTTAGCTGTTTTTCCTGATCATTTAGCTGCTGTGTTTCCTGATCATTTAGCTGTTTTTCCTGATCTTTTAGCTGTTTTTCCTTATCATTTAGCTGCTGTTTTTCCTGATCTTTTAGCTGTTTTTCCTGATCTTTTAGCTGTTTTTCCTGATCATTTAGCTGTTTTTCCTGATCATTTAGCTGTGTTTCCTGATCATTTAGCTGTGTTTCCTGATTATTTAGCTGCTGTGTTTCCTGATTATTTAGCTGCTGTGTTTCCTGATTATTTAGCTGCTGTGTTTCCTGAT
>NW_013955404.1:0-1357 GCF_001266775.1 Austrofundulus limnaeus
GAAAACAAGATCAAAAAGACTTTTTGGCTGATATAAGGTTTTAAAACTTGGTTAGACTGACAGTTTTTGCAGTGTAAACAGTTCATTCAAAGGGGAGAACTTGGTGTATGTGCTGTGCTGCCATCTTTCTACAAACCATCACTCTACCCCTCCCAGGCGGGAGATCTCTTATCAATTGATGACAGGACAGGATAAGTAATAGACACATGCAGGGACTTGCCCAAACTAGTTGCATCAATCAAAAGAGCAACTCAGTCCGGAGCCTAGAATAACTGCAGTAAGACCTGCTGTCATGCTTCAGGTCAGTGTTGGCCGTCAACACTCAGTGGCTGCCTCACATATGACCTGTGATAATGATCCGTMTATGTCTCACCTCTGACCCCACTAAACTAAACCTGGTGTGTGCAGAGTGAGCAGCGAGGAGAAGCATGCTTGGGTTTGTGTGCACAGAGGACCCCTGCCTGTGCTGAGGGACAGAGCTGAAAGGAAAGGAAAGGAAAGGAAAGGAAAAAGGGAAAATGTCTGCTCCCAGTTTTACCTGCAGAAATTAACACCTGAGCCTTATCCAGGCTGCCTCTGACTGTGGACAGACTGTAAACTTTGCCTCTTTAAACCTGTTTAGTGAGATTTTAACTCCCAAACTAATCTGTTCAGAGGAAATAATGAAATTCTGTAACAGTAAATACTAAGAAAGTTTGCATGATCAGCTGATTTTTATGTCTACCACAGCTAAGTTTTCTGTGATCATGAGGTTGGGGCAGGAGTACACTATGGATGTTAAATATGTTAAATTATTTTCTTCATGTATCTGCCTGGTGTAAGTGAAGAAAAGAAAAAACCAATCCTCTCTTATAAGAGCACAACTTGTGGTGCTTCTCTTCATGTTGATGTCAAACTTAAAATGCTCACTTCAGTTATTGTTTTATTGATGTCAAATTATTTTACTGAACATTTATCACACATTTTAAACATGTTCTGTCAAAGCTAACTATGTTTCCAAGAAGCACGTTGAAAATGAACATTTTATAGCAGAAAAAGAAACAACTCCAGTAAAAAGAACCAGTTCATAGTGCCAGGAGTCAGGTTCACATGTCTCAGGTCAACAACCTTCGGACAGGACGTCCTGTCCGTCAAACATCAGAAAGACAGAGACGTCTGACTCCTGACCTCAGAGTGTACTTCTTCCACCTAAACTCCTCATGAGCCACTCTCATCCACCATCATTCATTTTCTTCTTTACTGTCCTCACACTGTCCTCACTCCAACTACTGCCATGTCCTCTAACTGCATCCAAATGTCTCCTCTTTGTCTTCTTCTTCACAGGCGCATCTCTATCATCCATCTACAAATATAATAT
>NW_013955404.1:2357-4869 GCF_001266775.1 Austrofundulus limnaeus
CCAATATTTATAATAATTATCATTTTGATCCATACATTGGTAATGTCTGACTGGACCTCAGGTCACTTTATGTTCAACAAACTGGACCCTTGAGTTCAAAAAGTTTAAGAACCCCTGGTCTACAAAACTAGACTGAGCGACCACTTAAAGGTCTTTGCAGGTGTTTTGAGTTAATTACCTGATCAGTGTGACACCAGGTGTCTTCAGTATTGAACCTTTTCACAATATTATAATTTTCTAAGATACTGAATTTGGGGTTTTCATTAGTTCATCAAAATTAAAAGAAATAACCTTTGAAATATATCAGTCTGTATTTAATGAATGAATATAAACGTTTCACTATTTGAATAGAATTACTGAAATAAAACCTTTTTTTATAATCTAATTATATGWCCAGCACCTGTATATTAGACTTTTCAGACCCCACAAATAATAAAGACCAGAACACCAATCGTTTGCACACCTTCTGAATGTYTTACAGTCTTTACAACAACCTTTAATGTTTGCTTTATTCACATCCTCTCCTGTACACACGTAATTCTTCCAGTTTTATCATGTGCTGCACTACACAGATTAGATTTGTTCAGGTTATCTGAATGATTCCTGCAGTGATTCCACTGGAACAAAAATATCTGGACTTGAGTTTATAATGATCAAACCCCTCTGAAAGACATTTAATTGGAGCATTTGAATTTTACAGGAAACGTACTTTTTGTAAAAGTGAAACTGATATAATTTCTCACAGTTCAGAAGCCCTTTACTGTGAGTATTTTATTATTTAGCTTTCTTTACTTCTGTTTAACAGGTGAGCTGGAGCCAGTGTTGGTGCTGTAACAGGTGGGAGAACATGAGGATGATGATGATTAACACTAAATCCATGGCTCCTGTTAAAGTAGGGGAACCAGATCAGAAACAGATTATCTTATAGAAATTCAATAATTAGAATTACCTTTGATTTATCAGACTCAACAACTGAAGTTCAATCTGTTTAATTACTTCTGTTCATAACATTTATACTGAATTAGGAGACATAATTTCTTTTAAAATTCATTACAAAAATAATTAAATTCAAATAGATAAGAACAGAAAATCAACTCTACACAAAATGACTAACATTCAGAATTTAGAGAATATTAGTTTAATTTTCATTGAACAATTATCAGAAAAATCCTCCATTATTARTAATGTTTTTAAAACATTTCAGTCAACTACCAGACTTTATTATGAATAAAGCATTTATTTTATTCTAAAGAAAGAATGGTCTATCTTCTGACAGTTCATGTGCAGAAAACTATTAGAAATGATTCAGGTCAATTATTGTGCATCTTTATCACATCATCATGTCTAGAAAATATTCAGGCTGTAATGGGAACTCCTCTGGAACAAATGTTTGTCAGTAAAGACCAAGTTTCACCATCAGATCTGACAGCTGGTCCACAGAGGGTTAACTGGTCTGGAAAATCCCACCTTCAGCCACTTTTCTTACACAACTTACAAACTTTTCTCATGAAAAGAAAGACCAGATCTCGCACTGACTAATTCACTAAATCCTGGCAGGGATTGTTTTACTGGATCTTGCTGATTGTACTTTTCCCTCTCAACTACACAGTGACTCAGAAAACCTGGCAAACATTACAGAAGAAGTGGTTTACACATGTTTCTGTTGAGCCAAGCTGTTGTCGGCCTGCAGAGGATCAAAGMTGAGAGGTCTTTAATGTTTACGAGAGCTGGAGGATTGGAGCCAGTTGTTAACTTGCTGTTTGTGCCATTGTACAAACCTTTTCTCTGGGTTCTAACCTGGTGCCATAATCCTGCAGGTGAATGAGCTTTTCTCAAACAAACCCTYCAAATGTTTCAGTCCTGAAGCACTGATGTCCTCTGATCAACACCCAGGTACAAACAAGGTGAGCGGACCTGATTGTGTGTGTGTGCATGTTGTAATGTGATGGTCATTCGTAGGAGGAGAGCWAGTTTAGTATAAACCATGTGCTACGGTGTAGCTCCGAAAAGAGTGACAGCTTTTTGGTTCCCACATTCACTTTATTAGACTTGAAACCAAACAAAGCCAGGTCYCCACGGCACTAAATCTACATTCATACATGAATATATCTATAATAGTCCATGATCCTTCACCATCACTCATTACTGAGGTTGAGCAGCAGAGCAGCTAAGCACATGCAAGGCTTTAGCTCTGAACTCTTAGCATTCACAACRTCCTGKATTRTAACAGAAGAGGCRCCATCGTGTGGCACTAAAAAGGTACGACAACAGTGATATACGTATTGACTGTTACAGTGTGGGCACGATTACGCTACATCGTGGGAACCATTTTCAACAAAAAAGTGGCCTCGTGGGAACTGGGCACAAATACAAGTTACAGGTTGGGGGTTAGGTTTAGGACCAAGGTTTAGGTTTTAGGGTCATGTAGGTACCTGTGAGGTTAGTTTAGGGTCATGTAGGTACCTGTGAGGTTAGATTAGGGTCATGTAGGTACCTGTGAGGTTAGTTTTAG
>NW_013955404.1:5869-8275 GCF_001266775.1 Austrofundulus limnaeus
CCCCTGATTTATAGTGTAAGGTAGAGATCCTCTTTGTGCGTCGTTATCCAGTCCATTCCACTTCTCATGAAATCCAGTCCATGTTTTTCTGCTAACTTCATTATTTAATCCGCTCCACTTGTTCATAGAGTACTCCCGCACCACATGAAATCCAGTCCATGTTTTTCCTACAACCTTATTAGCAACATGCTAGCAGGTTTACACACAGAGCCAGCTAAGTGCAGCATGAAGGCTCAGTGAAAACTGGATATACTAAAGTTTTTCAAGAAAGAAAGTACTAATTAGTAAAGTAGTGTCTGTATTCACAGATGTATCTAAAATAGTTTTAATGTTCAGTTTGGGGGTATTTTTGAATTGATGTTAAAATTGATACTAAAATATTATTTGGCCTTGTGTCTCCTTGGGGCTAAACCCCCTTGTCCTTAAAACCTAGTGACACCCCTGGTCCAAAATAAACCTTTGTTTTTTTCCAATCCAAGCTGGCGTGCCATGAGCAGGATAGCTGAGGGCTGGGCTTGTCCAGTGAGGTTAGCTCATCAGGGCTCATGCCTGGTGCATCTGTGGTTCACTACCACACATTCTTATTGTTACAACCCTGCAGCAGAGACAGACTTTGGAAGAAGAGWTGGAGGTCTGAAAAGGACCTAACCTGAACAAAAACCACTTTCCTCTGAAGAAAGAAACGTGTGCTCTCTCCTCAAACTTCAAATGGAAGTCTAATGGTTTATATTTCCACTATCTACTTGATTTAAAGCAGCAAACAACTTTGACTGATGCAAGAGCCGTAACAAATTCACACAGTGACTCAAGGTGCAGCATGTTGATACACTCAGGATGATCTACAGAARGCATGACACAGCCTGGCTGAATAAAAGGAGCATTTCCTGGAGAGTCTCAGGGGACACCATGCTGGATCAGAACCAGAGGTTAGCCTGTGCAGAGTTGGGACTTACTGTTTAGGAAGTACATGGTGTGTAGGTGTGTAGGTGTGTAGGTGACTAAGAAAAGAATGAGTGACTTTTGATTGTGTTGTGAAAATGTGAATAGGTACAAAGTGAAGAGGAAAACACTCTCCCTCCAGCATCCTCATCTGCATGGCGACAGTTCCTGTTTTTAGGACTGGATATATCGAGTGTCAGCCTATAAACACACACAGAGCGCTGCCCAGCAAACAGTGGCGCCTTCACGGATTCTTTTTATAGAGTGGCCATGTGGAGGAACCACTGAGGATGCTGGGGTGGCACATCAAAACACTAAAATCACAACAGGATTTCTGCACATTTATGTTGTTGATTTTGTCATAAAAAAACATTTTGACTAATACATTGATATGAGTTAGCCAGTGACTTGATATAAAATGGGTCTGTTGTAGTTTTTTGTTGTTTTTTACAGTTGATACCTCTTATTGAAAAAAAGTATTGAAATGATTGACTCTTAACTTCCTGCTTCTAAACTCAGATAAGACAGAGGTTCTGGTTCTTGGACCTGAACATCTTAGGNCTCAGGGCTCTGACTGTAGGACTTTAAATGTTTCCCAACCTCAGCGATGAATGAAAGTATCTTCTGGAACAGGACTTCAGTCAACAAATGAAGACAATAAACACACTTGTTTCCTCTTCTCTTCGTTCTTTTTATCTCTTTCTTCACCTCAGGCCCTCCAAAGAGTTTTTATCAAAGCAGTTCTTATTTTCATTCCCCCCCCATATCCTTCCTGCCCCACTGTCTGTGTCCCTCGTTCTTCCTCTTCATTCCTTTGAGCATATGTTAATCTCATTTTATATTCTGTTAGATCCAGACAGAGTTGGTTATGGGATCAGGTATGGGGGTTGGACTGGATGTGCATGTTGAGAACAGAATCCAATGCCTTCCTGACTCCTGGCACCGTCTTAAAAAGCTATTTCAGACCTGTGATACCGGAAAATACACCCAGGGCTCTGTAAATAAACCGGTGGTGTGGGATGGCCTTTGCGTAGCTGAATGGAAAATCAGTTGATAAGGATAGAGTTTCAGGCAGGATCCCTGGTCGGGTGCACGTAAACGACTCAATAAAGAAGTGAGGAATGAACACAGAGAGGTCAAGAGGTCAAAATACATCAAACATGTTTTGTGGAGATGTTTAATTTTGTTGGAAACAGATTAACACACACACACACCTTTTCTCCAGCAGGTGCCGTCTGTTTGCTCTCAGCCCTGATCACAGACCTCTGACTCACCTGACAAACACTGGAGTTTACACAGCATCTCACTGACTCCACTGTATCTGCCAACATGAGTGCAGCTGTGATCAGTTGTGGATTAGGCCACACAGATAAACTCTACATGTGGCCGATGTGAAAACGGAAAAATATGGTCCAAAACAGTGGCGTTACTAGGCCTATTTTAGGGGGCTGGAGCCCCCCCTAAAAC
>NW_013955404.1:9275-9840 GCF_001266775.1 Austrofundulus limnaeus
AGTGTATGAATGTGATTGGCTCTGATCAGTCTCCATAGATGATTGTACATGTTAGCTGTGTGAATGTGGAAATGAGGACACAGATTGTTGTGTGAAGAGCTTAAAGTGTCCTGGTTGGGTAGAAAGACTATATAAGTACAGTCATTTACCATGTTTCAGGGAAACTTTATTTTGTATTTTAAACAAAATATATTTATACTTTCACCTCCTAACTGCTCTAATATAATGTTTGCTTTTTTGTCCACGAGGTTCAAACTTAATTTAAATAGTTAAAGGAAACTAAAAAGCGAACTTCAAGCAAAAGTTTGGGAATCAAGAGAATAAAACTGTCTGGTGGAGGGGGCACCAATTTAGCCCCCAGCCCTGCCTCCTGGTGCTAACCCTGCAAGCAGAGGAAGAACGAGGCTTACTGAGAAGCTTTCAACAAAAAGACATTTTTAGAAAGATCCTCTTGAGTAAGGAAACAAAAGAGTGGAAGTAACATGACGTCATACAGGGGGGAATCTGAGGGTTACCGGTGGCAACTGACACGCCTATGGAACCGCTCACACACACACACACACAC
>NW_013955405.1:0-1217 GCF_001266775.1 Austrofundulus limnaeus
TTCATGTATATGTGTATATGTGCATTGGGACATTACTATATATATCACATGTGTATTTTGTGGGGTTTTGTTTGTTATATTTTATTAATCTTTCATTATTCTTCTCAGCCTCTCTTGTATGAAGCTGCAGTAATGTGCAAATTTCCAGATTGTGGGATCAATAAAGTTTTATCTTATCTTATTTTATCTTAAAAACAGTTTTTAGTCTGTAGATAACTGTGTTTTCGCTATGAAACCACAAATATGGCCAAACGGGGTGGAGTCGAATGCTCAGCGACCTGGAGTGAAATATCTCACTTGTATTTAAAGAGACCGCACCAAAACAGCTTGTTCTGAGGTGCAACTCAGAACAGGGGTAAACCAAGGAAAGTAAGGACTCTGTGGAGCAACAAAAACAAGGAATTAAGACCAAAGCTTTGCAGTTTTATTTTAAATAGACCATAAGTGAATGATTTAGACATGTAAAAGAAGGATTTAAAAGCATATAAAACCTTTAAAGGTGGGGTCGTCATGCTGGCATTGGGAATAAATCCAGGGGTCGAACACTTTTTTTTCCGTCTCTCTATCTGTGTAAGTTTATGAGAATGTGTGTGGGGTGCTTAGGTGTATAAATTATAAATATGTCTGATAGATTTGTGGAAGATTTGCATAAATTTTATGATGGGTCTAAGGGGGGTTTTAGGAATAAGGCTGAGTGGTGAAATAGCCTTGACTGACGAACAGCTTAAAGGACATCTGTGTCTGCAGACTAAACTGTTAGGAGACACGTTGAAATATTGTTGCGTAATAAAAATGTTCTGTCCTTGACGAGATGTAGGGTACAGAGTGGCTAAGGATGCAGGCTTATGACAAAACAGGTCTGGCTGAATAAACTTTATCTATTTAATTACATTACAAATTACATTCCAACATTTAATTACAAATACTAATAATTCAGTAGTATACCTGCACCTTTCTGGTATCTTTAATTATTCTTCATCATAATTTAAAGTTAAGAAGGTGGTGTTGATTATAAAACAAAAGAGGTCCGCGGGGAAATTTGGTAATAGTTCTGAGTCAAATGTGTTTGGTAGTTGGTATATGGAACTAGTCCTTAAACTTAAATTTTGAATTTACAGTATGTATCATGAGTGGAGTTTTTGTGTGTGTCTTCCTGATTGGTTCCTGCGTTTAATTGCACCACCTGCGTGCAATCCTGATGATGACATCCTGGGTTT
>NW_013955405.1:2712-3913 GCF_001266775.1 Austrofundulus limnaeus
AGATCTGGATTTATATTTATTTCCCCGCACTTGTAAATAAAATTACTTATCTTTTTCATTCATGTTTCATGTTTGATTTCTCAGTTCCACTCAAATGCCTGACTATTCTGAGTTCATGTCAGTATGCATCAGCCAACAACCCAGTCAGTGAGTGGAGCTGAGGTTAATCAAACCTCAGTCATGTTACAGGCTCAAAGTAAAAAGATTGAAAATCACGAAATTTATTTGCAACAATTACTGCAACAACAACAGGTTTTTGTTAATGTTCTGGACAAATTAAATGGAAAGATTGCTTCAATGGATGACAAACTTGAACTTGTTTTACCCTCACCACCCCCCATTCAGACTCCAGTTACTGCTCCTGCTGGACCTTTAGCTCGGGAACCAGATTTTCGTCCAGCAGAACTTTTTGATGGAGATYTAGAAAAGTGTGGTGGATTTCTGCTCCAGTGTCGTATGGCTTTCATCAGATCGCCTTCTTTATTCCCTGACCAATTCTCTAAGATAATGTATATAATCAGCTCATTAAAAGGAAGAGCATTAAGATGGGCAAACGCCTTTTTGAATTCACACAACGCTAATTCCATAACTTATCAGACTTTTCTACAGGAGTGTTGTCGAGTTTTCGATCACCCCCTCCAGCAGGAGGCAGCAGCGAAGCGCCTTCTTTCCCTCCACAAGAGAAGAAGATCAGTCGCGGATTTTTCCGTTGACTTCCGGATTACAGCGGAGGAGTCCGGTTGGGGAGACACGGCTCTAAGAGGTATTTTTGCTAACGCACTTTCTGACTCTTTGAAAGATCAACTTGCTACGAGGGATGAACCAGATTCATTGGATGGACTAATCAGTTTGGCGATCCGAATTGACAACAGACTACGTGAAAGAAAACGAGAAAAGGACTCCAACTCCCAACAGCCACCGCGGTCCAACACTTCCTGTTTTCCTCCCGCTCTGACTCCGCAATCATCTAAAGCAGATACAGCTGATATTGAGGGGGAACCTATGCAGCTGGGACGCTCACAGCTTTCTGCTGAAGAACGACAGAGACGGTACGAATCTAAATCCTGTTTTTACTGTGGTAAAAAGGATCACTTAGTGGCTAAATGTTCGGCTCTGTTAAAAGACCGGACCCACCATTAAGTATGGGGATTATGGTGGGTCAATCTAAGTCTTTCCCCAGCACCCGTTTTACTATTCATGC
>NW_013955405.1:4913-7619 GCF_001266775.1 Austrofundulus limnaeus
GTTTTTTGTTATCCATGCTAACACCCCACAATTGGTGCTTGGATATTCTTGGCTTAAGAAACACAATCCACAGTTGAACTGGGTAGAAGAGAGAGTTGAGCGCTGGAGTGATTTTTGTTTAAACCATTGTTTAAAGGCTGCGGTACCCAAACTAGATATTAAGAAGGACTCTTTTGAAGAGATTGATTTAGCTAAAATACCCAGTGAATATCATGACCTAGCACCGGTGTTTAGCAAAGCCAAGGCTCTCTCTCTCCCACCTCACAGACCATACTATGTTCCATTGAACTTTTACCTGGGGCTCCTTTACCCTCCAGCCGATTATATAACTTGTCAGGCCCAGAGAGAGAGGCTATGAGGTTATATATTGAGGAGTCATTAGCCTCAGGYATCATTCGTCCATCTACATCCCCCCTAGGCGCCGGATTCTTTTTTGTCTCCAAGAAAGATAAGAGTCTGCGCCCATGCATTGATTTTCGTGGATTAAATCAAATCACTATAAAAAACAAATACCCTCTGCCCCTTATAGACTCGGTTCACCAACAACTTCACAGTGCCACCATATTCACTAAATTGGATTTACGTAACGCTTATCACCTGGTCAGGATCAAGGCAGGGGATGAATGGAAAACCGCATTTAAGACACCCCTGGGACATTTTGAGTATCTGGTTATGCCATTTGGGCTAACCAATGCCCCTGCGGTTTTCCAGTCTCTTATAAATGACGTACTACGTGACTTCCTCAACGTTTTTGTTTTTGTTTATCTAGATGATATTCTCATCTACTCACAAGATATGAAACAGCATAAACATCACGTACGTATTGTCCTTCAGAGACTGTACGAAAACCAGCTTTTTGTTAAAGCCGAGAAATGTGAGTTCCATGTACCTACTGTCTCGTTTTTGGGTTTTATTTTTGGAGAAGGTTTTTTTCAGACGGATCCGGACAAGATAAAAGCTGTGGCAGAGTGGCCGGTTCCTAAAGATCGACAACAACTCCAAAGATTTTTGGGATTCGCCAACTTTTATCGACGTTTCATTAAAGACTACAGTCGTGTGGCAGCGCCTTTAACCCAACTTACATCCACCTCTAAGCTCTTCAAGTGGACGGCCGAAGCTGAGACTGCGTTCGGTGAGTTAAAGGCTCGTTTTGTCTCTGCTCCTATTTTGAGACATCCCAACCCTACCGAACAGTTCATTGTGGAGGTGGATGCCTGTGATTCAGGAGTAGGAACTGTACTTTCTCAAAGATCCCTTGCTGACAACAAAGTCCATCCCTGCGCCTTCTTCTCTCGACGACTCAGTCCGGCGGAGAGAAACTACGATGTGGGGGATCGAGAACTGCTGGCTATCAAGTTGGCATTAGAGGAGTGGCGTCACTGGCTGGAAGGTACTGAACTGCCATTTATAATCTGGACAGATCATAAAAACCTGTCATACCTTCAGACAGCCAAGAGACTTAACCCTCGTCAGGCCCGCTGGTCTTTGTTTTTTGTCCGCTTTAACTTTGTCATCACCTACAGACCAGGGTCTAAGAATGTTATGCCGGACGCCCTCTCCCGACAATTCTCCGACACGGAAGGTCCTAAGGAGCAGGACAACATTCTTCCCCCCACGTGCTTTGTTGGCTCCCTCACATGGGACATCGAAAAGGAGATCCAGGAGGCGCTTAGAACCGAACCTGACCCGGGGGGAGGACCTCCTGGTAAAAAGTTTGTACCTTCTTCTGTTAAGGCCAAGGTTCTAGACTGGTTGCACTCAAGTCAATTTTCATGTCATCCTGGAGTCTTTCGGATGACATCATTAGCCTCAAGGTATTTTTGGTGGCCTTCCATGACAGCTGACATCAAGGAGTTTGTGGCAGCCTGTCCTACATGCGCCAGAAATAAGAGTGGTAACCGACCCCCGGCAGGGCTTTTACAACCTTTACCTACCCCTGGTCGCCCATGGTCTCACATAGCCATGGATTTTGTCACCGGTCTTCCCATTTCACAAGGTAACACTGTCATTTTGACCATTGTCGACCGCTTCTCTAAAGCTGTACATTTTGTTCCTCTCCCTAAACTCCCTACAGCGATGGAGTTAGCTCGCCTCCTCATCCAACACGTCGTTAGAATTCATGGTATACCTACTGACATCGTCTCGGATCGAGGACCACAGTTCATCTCACAAGTCTGGAAAGCATTCTGCAAAGCTATTGGTACTACTGTCAGTCTCTCGTCAGGGTACCATCCTCAATCCAACGGACAGATGGAGAGAAGCAACCAGGAACTGGAAGCAGCACTACGCTGTGTTGTGAATAATAATCCATCCAATTGGAGCCAACACTTGTCCTGGATTGAATATGCTCACAACACTCATACATCCTCTGCCATCGGTATGTCCCCTTTTGAGGCCTCCCTGGGGTATAACCCCCCGTTATTTTCTAACGTTGAGACTGAGAGTGCAGTTCCTTCTGTCCAGCATCATGTCCGCAGGTGTCGCCGTTTCTGGAGGCAAACCAAGGAGGCGCTCCTGCGGACAGCTGAACAGAACAAGAAAATAGCGGACAAGCATCGTTCTGTCGCACCTGCCTACAAGATTGGACAGCAGGTTTGGCTGTCTACAAAGGACATTCAACTTAAGGACACCAGTCGGAAGCTGGCTCCCCGGTTTATTGGTCCATTCCCGGTGGAACGCATCATTAACCCCTCTGCGGTACGTCTC
>NW_013955405.1:8619-10330 GCF_001266775.1 Austrofundulus limnaeus
TCTCCAGACAGATGAATCTTCGCTGATGCATAAACACCATTTTGGTAGTGCTTAAGCCAACTACAAGTTGTTAAAGAAATCTATAGTTATTGTTATTGACATTTATGTTTTCTCACTTTTTAAGGAATCTCTCGCCAAGTTGTCGTCTGGAGTTTTTGGTCTGCTCAGGATTAACCACTACAGGAACCAAGGAAGATTTTTATGTTTTGCCACTCTGCCTGAAGAAAACACTTTATCCGATTAAAGGAAACCTCACCCCTAAACCACGTCCCTCTCCAGGAATCCGTAAGAAAGACTTTTTCATTTACTCTAAGAAAATATCTTCATTCCTATTTTCATTGAAAAGGACTCACCTGGATTCTTCCCCTCTTTTCCAGATCTGGATTTATATTTATTTCCCCGCACTTGTAAATAAAATTACTTATCTTTTTCATTCATGTTTCATGTTTGATTTCTCAGTTCCACTCAAACGCCTGACTATTCTGAGTTCATGTCAGTATGTATCACTTCTGGTGTGATAAAATTTTATATTCAACAGTCTTTATTGTAGAACAAGGTCGATCCAGAGTGCAGTGTTGAACTCTGTCTCTCTCGGGACCTAGGTTTATAGTTGGAAAGCAACTTTTGTCTAGAAAAAATATATAGGTGCGAATATAATTTTCCGGTTGAAACCATGTGTCTAAACAATTTATCAAATTTAAGCTTCTGATCCTGGTGGAAGTAGGTGCAGCATAAATATACGATTGTTAGCAGGGTTACTGAAATACTTAATAAAACGCTCCAAAATAAATAAGTCTGGTGTAATTATGAGCACTGGTAAGTAGCAGTTTATTACCGTAGGTTGTCAGACAGACTGTGAATAAACTCACTGACGGGTTGACATCACAGCCTTTACAGGAAGAGGAGCAAAATCATGTGAGACTGGGAACGAAAAACGTCTCAGATTAGGGAAATTTGAGAGAAAACTTCAGAGGGAGTCATATTTTATTAAATGCTGGTGTATTAAACAGGGGAGGTTAAATATTGGGATTTATACGCTGCCATGATGCACACGAGCAGAGGGGGTGAGCTTTTAAAGCTTGTGACAGGATTTATTTATAAATGATTTTACACACCTGGAGTTAGGCCTGTCGCGATAGTCAAAAAATCAAAGAATGAGGACGATAAGTTTCATTTTCCTGTTTGTTGGTTTACTTCCTCTCTCTCTCATTGTGCTCTGCTACACAGGAGCTCAGCTGACTCCTCCCCTCCTGTTTTCTTAGTGTCAGAAGAGTGAACTGTCTGATTTCCTCCCCCGCAGCGCTCTGCTTGTCTCCTCCCTGACTGTCCCCTCCTCACAAACACACACATAGACACGTTTGTTCTTCTATCCTTATGGGGATTTTGTACTGACTTTCATTCATTTGCGAGTATTTTCTATTACCATTTGAGCCTAAACCTGCCCTAAACGTTACAAGAGATGTGAACTGGGCTTATGTCCCCATAAGAAACAGTGGGTGCTCACCAGGCTGTGTAGTTTGCTTCATCTCTGAAGAGATGCTGCTCTTTAATACTGTTTATGTACTGTCTTAGTTGTGTGGGGTGTTTAATTTACCTTTTGTTGTTCTTTGTTTTTTATTTTTATTCAAGTGCGGGTTTTTGTTAGAGACTGAGAGTCCACTTTGTTAAACATTCTTTAAAAATTAAAGTTTATTGATTTATTACACTTACA
>NW_013955406.1:0-322 GCF_001266775.1 Austrofundulus limnaeus
TGTCTTCAGACATGTCCTGCACCACTGTCTTCATCATGTCCTGCACCACAGTCTAACTGTCTTCATCATGTCCTGCACCACTGTCTCACTGTCTTCATCATGTCCTGCACCACTGTCTCACTGTCTTCATGTCCTGCACCACTGTCTCACTGTCTTCATCATGTCCTGCACAACTGTCTCACTGTCTTCATACATGTCCTGCACCACTGTCTCACTCTCTTCATCATGTCCTGCACCACTGTCTCACTCTCTTCATCATGTCCTGCACCACTGTCTCACTGTCTTCATCATGTCCTGCACCACTGTCTCACTGTCTTCAGAC
>NW_013955406.1:2880-3159 GCF_001266775.1 Austrofundulus limnaeus
TCATGTCCTGCACCAGTGTCTCACTGTCTTCATCATGTCCTGCACCACTGTCTCACTGTCTTCAGACCTGTCCTGCACCACTGTCTCACTGTCTTCAGACATGTCCTGCACCACTGTCTCACTGTCTTCAGACATGTCCTGCACCACTGTCTCACTGTCTTCATGCATGTCTTGAACCACTGTCTCACTGTCTTCAGACATGTCCTGCACCACTGTCTCACTGTCTTCAGACATGTCCTGCACCACTGTCTCACTGTCTTCAGACATGTCCTGCACCAC
>NW_013955406.1:5837-10541 GCF_001266775.1 Austrofundulus limnaeus
ACTGTCTCACTGTCTTCATCATGTCCTGCACCACTGTCTCACTGTCTTCAGACATGTCCTGCACCACTGTCTTCATCATGTCCTGCACCACAGTCTAACTGTCTTCATCATGTCCTGCACCACTGTCTCACTGTCTTCATCATGTCCTGCACCACTGTCTCACTGTCTTCATCATGTCCTGCACCACCCTCACATACTCTCAGTCACTCCTGTCTTCCTCACACAGAGCCACAGTTCCTCTGTTGGCAGCCTATCATATGTTTTCTGTAGATCCACAAAGACACGGCGCAGCTCTTCTGGTCTTCTCTGTACTTCTCTACCAACACTCTCAAAGCAAAAACTGCATCTGTTGTACTCTTTCTGTGCATGAAARCAAACTGCTGCTCACTGATCTGGACTTCTGGCRTTAGCCTGGCTTCAACAACTCTTTCCCATACCTTCATGGTGTGGCTGATCACCTTTATACCTCTGTAGTTACTGCAGCTCTGCACATCWCCCTTGTTCTTAATAATGGACACCAGTACACTGCTTCTCCACTCATTAGACATCCTCTCACTCTCCAGGGTTGTATTAAACAACCTGGTCATAAGGTCCACTGCCTTCTCTCCTAGACATCTCCATACCTCCACAGGTGTGTCATCTGGACCAACTGCCTCTCCGTTCTCCATCCTCTTTAAGGCTACCCTCACTTCCTCCTTACTAATTCTCTGCACTTCCTGATCCTCTATCTGCCCCCCTCTTTCCTCATCTCTCTCTCATTTTCCTCATTCATCAGTTCTTCAAAATACTCTTTCCATCTACTCAACACTCTGTTCACTCACTATGTTTCCCTCTCTATCCTTTATCAACCTAACCTGCTGTACATCCTTTCCAGCTCTATCTCTGTTTAGCTTAACGGTACAAGTCCTTTACTTCTTCTTTACTGTCCAGCCTCTCATACAACTCATCATAGGCCTGAGCCTTTGCCACCGTTCTTTTTGCTCTGCGACTAGCCTCACAACACTCCTGCCTACTTCCTTCATCTCTCTGATTGTCCCACCTTTTCTTAGCCGCCTTCTTCTTCTGAATGCTCTCCTGGACGTCCTCATTCCACCACCAACTTTCCTTGTCTTCTTTCCTCTGACCAGAAGAGACACCCAACACCTTCTTGTCAGTTTCTCTCTCCATCTTAGCTGTACTTTCCTAGTCCTCAGGTAACTCTTCACTGCCACCCAGGGTTTGTTACAATTCTTCATTGAACTGCCTGCAACACTCTTCCTTCTTTAGCTTCCACTGTTTAATATTTGGCTCTGTCTTCACTCTCGTCCTGTTTTTTTGTTTCTAATCTCATTTTACAGACTACCACCCTGTGCTGTTACACTCTCCCCTGGCACCACTTTACAATCTCTAATCTCTTTTTAGGTGGCCTTCCTCCACTCTTGTGTGTCACCCTGTGTTCTTCACTCTTCTGAAAATATGTGTTCACCACAGACATTTCCTTGGCAATTCTTTCACCCATCACCTGGGATAGACTGTTAATAAACAGGTCTTCTGTCAGCACATATTCTAACAGAGATCTGCCTCTCGGGTTATTATCAGAGCTTCCCCAGCACACAAGATGGAAACTGGCATCACAGCCCGTAAATACTGAGAAACRCTTAGCTTTAGCATAGTGGAATATTGCCATAAACTCTTGTGATGGAGGATATAACAAGAGAGAGAGAGTGTGTGAAGCAGAACAGCACTGTGGCATATTTAGCTGTCAGTAGGAAGCCTTACAATACCTCGAGATTGACATGCTTTACTGATAAATTCATTTAGGCACAATTTAAACACAACTACATTCTTCTCCACTAAGTAAACATCAGGACATTTTTAAAAAATCTCAGCAAACATGCTAAGCCGGAGCATTTTTCTTGTTCCTCATTGCAACTGAAGCTGTGTGTCAGGTTAACAAACATCAGGTGTGTTTCTTTCTCTCATGGAGCTGCAGCAGTGTTAGCCATGTGACAGAAAGTATGGGACTAAGAATGTGCAATTATTTTAGTTAATTTTTTACAAGTTATCTTTCTGTAATTAATTAAATGTGATTGAAGCATTAAAGTCCCAGCCCTAAAAATTTTACATTAAAACTGTCACTTTATTTTTGTATGAAACACAATGACCTCACAGGATTCCCTCACTCTGCTTTGATTTTTTTAGGAGACACACAGCTTTGATCTTCATCATCTGAAAGCAAAACTCAGTAAGTAAATGAACATGAAATTATAAACAGAATATAGTGTTTTGTCCACCTGATGAATGAGTTTCTGTTTCATCGTTTCATTGAACCACTTGCTATATCAATAAGGAAAAATAACAAAATCAAAGGAATCTGTGACTCAGCTGTTGAACATATCAGTCTATATGCAGATTATATTTTATTTTTTACAAAATGCACATAATTCTTTCCAAGAAACGTCTTATATCAATCACTTTTCCAAAACTTCAGACTGTACCATAAACTGAGGAAAATCAATTATCCTTTCACTCTTGGAGCTCTGCATCTCAAAATACTACTGTATATTACCTCTCACTGTGGGGAATATAAAGTGTCTTGGAATAAATATTTCCCCCAAGCTTTCAAAATTATTCGTTCCTAACTACACCCAACTACTTAAAGACTGAAGGAGACCTTAAACGCTGAATTTCAATTTCACTTATCGGCCATGTATCCACCGTTAAAATGAAGATACTTCCACATCTTAATTACCTATTCTCAGTGCTCCCAATTACCCCTACATAAAACTGGTTTAATCAACTGATGTGCATTTCTCAATTCTTTTGGAAAAACACCCACAAAGTCTACTCTGACAGCCTGTTGGAAAGTTTAAAAAAACACCATTAAGTCCTTATTAGCAYACTTCAATATGGCATTTCTGGCTAATCTGACTTAAAAGAACTAAATACGCACTTGTTGCAATAAATAAGCACCAAATAAACCAATTTACTATTCATCATTGTCAGAAAAAGGAGTGACTCACCTCCAACATTTATTTCAGAATAAACAGTTTATATCTTTCAATGATTTGGTCCAGAGGTTTGGAGTTGGGGGAGAAGAGTTTCTCCACTATCAAGAGCTTAAACACATCATTAAATCCAAAACAAACTTAGTTAACAGTTTATTGGAACCACCTAAATTAGTAGATGAATGAATAAAAATTACTGATTCGAGGGTATAACTTATATCCAGAGTGTATAAATTAATATGCACCTCAGACATAACGGCAACTGGGAAACTGATCTGACCAGCTCTGACTTCTGGATCAAAATCGGTAACAGCATGAAAAAAAAAGTAACTGAAAAAATGAAAAACTCTCAATTGACTTGGCAATTACATTGAAGTTGAAAATTTCCCAGACAAAATACAAAGATCCACTTGTTGTCAAGAAAACAACTGTCAAGAAACAAGTGTTGTCAAAAAAAAAAACAATTCTTGACTTCCAGTGATGATGCAGCGAGGAGCAGACGCACTCTGAAGAGCTAGAGCTGATAACGCCCAACTTTCCACTTTTATTCTCCACCAAGAGGCTAAATCTTTCTGAGTGAGGTGCAACTTAATCAGCATGGATGAACAGAGGGAAAAACTCACCACTAAAAAGCACTGTGGACACTAAAGTTGATTAAATGATCCTGTTGCAGTCCCGAGCTAATGAAGCTAATGCTAACACCAGCATAGAGCTACTGAGGCTGAGGCAGGCCTGTTGCCTGTTGGTGGTAAACGAAATTTGCAACATGAATCGGGTCTTCAAGACAAAATGCAAAATGTTGGGATCAGCGTGACTATGATTAAAGACTGTCTTGATTCACTGAAATCTGACGTAGCTGGACTCGGCAACAGGATCGGGGAAGCTGAAAACAGAGTGTCTCAACTTGAAGAAGAGAACCTGCAGCTTACTGAAGTCACAGCTGAGTTGAAGACCAGAGCTACGCGGTAGGAAGCCCGGATACAATACCAAGAAAAGTACTGCAGAAGAAACTATTTGAGTATTATAGGTATCCCAGAGCTTTTGGCGAAAGGGAAAAGTGTACAGGAATGTGTCATGAGGTACTTCGATCTTTACTTCCACATGACCAAGACATAAATCAAATCTTCATCAAGAGGGCTCTCAGAATACCCACTACATGTAAATGGTAAATATACTGTACTTGTATAGTGAATTTCTATCCAACCAGGACACTCAAAGCTCTTCACACTACAATCTGTGTCCTCATTTATCCATTCACACAGCACTCTGTTAGGTCTCTACAAAGCTAACATGTACAGTCATCTAAACCAGGGCTTCTTCACCTTTTTGACCTCGGGGCACAATTTATTGAACATAAAGTGACACGAGGTCCAGTCAGACATTCCCAATGTATGGATCAAAATGATAATTATTATAAATCTTGGTTTAATTTTTATTGTATTTACATCATAACTAAACTAACACAACTAACATAACTAAATTAAATACACTTACAGTTTAAAAGTAAAACTCCTGTCAAATAATCACAAGACATGATTATAACAAACATTTTTATATTGTAAGTGTCCAAAACGGCAGGACGGGTCCTCCGAAGGCCGAATTCGTCGGCCGCATACGTCACAGCGCCGCGACGGAGGACATCCCAAACCGAAGACTCCTCCGATACGGCAGACAAATATGTCCCTCCTTTTCCCCGATTTGAAGGACAGGTCTGATG
>NW_013955406.1:11541-13065 GCF_001266775.1 Austrofundulus limnaeus
TAAAAATTACAGTCATCTACAAGCTTTGCAAGTGGGAAAACCTGAAAAATCAACAGTGTGTCAAATACTTGTTCTCCCCACTGTATCTGAAACTGAACTATACTATATGTGGCCCAGACAGGGCTCAAATCTGTTGCTATGTGGAGTGTAGAGGGCGGTTTACTGGTGAACAAACCGATCATTTAACTTTAGGATTTGATACTTTAGAGTAAATGTAAAACTCTAAAGTTATATCAGATTTTTATAAAGTACTGATGTGCACTCTTTCAGACCTTAGGTTCTACCAGCAGGTCAAGCTGGTGAACTTTATTCGTCGGCAGATCCACCAGAGTCGTTGCTATGGCTGCCAGAAGAAGTTTGACTGTAGAGTGGACGTGCTGCAGCACATTGTGTCTGAAGGACATGTGATGAAACTGCCAGAGATGTCCATCTGGGACCAGCCACAGTAAGTTCAACACAAAGGTTTTTCTCTTATTCACGCACACTTTATAATATTGCTGGATTTTTTTAGGGCAGTGTGAAATGTCAACATTTTCAGAAATGAGCGTGAATGAGAGTGTGTGCGCTGGGGAAAGATGGGGATGGGCGTGAGCAGCATGTTCATGTCTGAGAGACACACCTCTGGGCTTTGATTGGCTCATGTTCCTCAGACCGAGGAATTTAAAATAACTGGCTGTAGGACCACCAGGAGGACTTTGGTTTTTTCAGAGATTATTTGTCTAATATCAGTCTGTCAGGACATAGTGACAGTTTTAACAAATATGCAAAAACTATATTTAAAAAAAGTTACATACTGCAGCTTTAACACTGTGGTCAGTTTAACGAGCTGCTGACCTGCATCGGTGTTAGTATCTCCAGCCAGAACACCAACTGCAGTCGATTTCAGCTAAAGAGCTCCTGTCTGTCTGTTTTAGCTTAGTGGGCAACATTCAGGAAACTGTCACATGGAAAAGTTTCTCTCTGATTGCTTGACGCGACACGTCAAGCAGCTAAAGTTCAGATTTTTGAACTCGAGCGTCGACTGCTCTGGATGCACCGCATGCACGTCAACGCACAAACAGTACCTACTGCTTCATGATGCACCGTGCTAAATGGGCTAAACGCACCGCCAGGCCCCTAGACGCACGTCCACCATAGACTTTGAATGTAAACTGGCTGCTCAAAAGGCATTCAGTGTGAACCCAGAGTTAGCCTCGCTACTAAGATAAGAGATAAGATAAAACTTTATTGATCCCACAGTGGGGAAATTTGCACATTTCTGCAGCTCAATACAGGACAGTGTGAGGTAAAATAAAAAGAGAGAAATAAAAGGAAAGAGAAAAACACAATATACACATAATATATAACAATGCACATAAAAGATAAGATAAAACTTCTACTATGTTTTCCTAATTACTACACTTTTTTATTTTAATGTCTATACAGACATACCTGACATGTTTCAACATGTACTTCTGTCTTCATCAGAGGGGTCACAGCTGATGATGATAGGAGGCGGTGTCAGCTCATCAATATATATTGACA
>NW_013955407.1:0-2808 GCF_001266775.1 Austrofundulus limnaeus
TTCTATGGCTTTTATAAACGCAAAAGTTATTTCTTGTATCCCGTGGTGACATTTTGGGAACATTTGGTTTATTTAGAGAAAATAACTAAACTAAATATTAGATTAAAACTAAAGTTTAAAGATGCATAAGTCCTAAAAACACATTTTTCAAATAAGTTTCAAAAATAAGAACGATAATTGTTCTGTTTTTGTTCTATGGCTTTTATAAACGCAAAAGTTATTTCTATACCGGCAAAAAAATACAACGTGTTTTAGTTGAACAGAAGATTAATACATCAAACAAAAATCCATATAAACTTTTTTAAACAAATGAAAAAATAGCTGTAACTTTATTTGCGTCATTCTTTTTTTCTCATCATGCTTTGATTCAAAGAGTTATATTTTGTGTAGCTGTTCATGTTTTCTCCCTCTTCAACAAAACCCAAAATGACTCCTAACAATAAAAAGAAAACTTGAAATGCCTGCTTCGAGCAGGGCACCCAGCAGATCGGGTAGTTCTAGGAGCTGTGGCGCGCGCGCGCTCGGTGAGCAGCAGCGGTACCGGAGGTTGAACAGCAGGGTTCTGAAATTTTCAGCTCGATAAGTGATGCAGTTCTGACTGAAAAACCAAAGTCGGCGTCAGAAACAATCAGGGCGCACGACAAGGCGAGACGATCCTGTGCGTAAATGGCACATTTTACGCACAACGATCCTCCTCAAGCGACACGGTATTGATTATATATTTAGAAATTTTTTACAGTGTTATCAGCCAGTGGGTCAAGGCGTGGATTCCAGATCTGATCTGGTGATGTTTGCAGCATCACAGCTTTGATGGTTTCCCTTRCTGCTGCTTTAAACAAAGCGAAAACCGAGAAAAGGAGACGCGTTTGCGCCGCGTCTGTGAAGATGCGTGTGACGGAGGGACCCCGGCGTGACCCCGCGGTCACCGTTTCAACTCTCAASTCTGGATGCCTCCGGTGATCAGGATCTGCCGTAATCCAGTCACACRGACGCGCGCGCGCGTGAAGCGGATGTTGCTGCTGCTTCCTGGCAGAATCTATAATCTACTACTATCAACAGATCTGAGACCTCCCGGAGGGGGAGGGGGCAGTGTGTACGTACGTGCGTGRGATGTAGTAACTGCCCTGCTTGCGTTTTATCATTATTATGTTGATTTAGCTGCTTAATAAATCTCCAAATCAGCTTTATTTTCAGTCAGATTATTTTTAACACATTTTTGAGCGTTTGAGGTAAAACAGACAAAGACAGGTTGATGCCAGGGCGAGAATGCGCACAAGTGTTTTAATAAAAATAAACACTGAGTGTATCCCCCCCACCTTTTTTTTTTTTTTTTTTCACTGCTTGTGGGCGCCTGCCCGCGTGCGTCATGGCCACGATTTTGGCCACGAAATAAGATCACGGCTCAGACCTATGGCAGAGCAGCGCGGTGGGGAGGGCAGGAAGTGTGAGGCGGACTAGACTCCATTTGTGATGAAGGMGCTTGGAGAGGGGGTCTCAGATCAGGGCTGCTGCTGTTTGCCTCTCCTGGAGGGAGAGGAGCAAACGATGAAGCTCTGACCGGAGCTGGAGAACAGGAGACGCGGCGGCGGCGGCGGCGGCGGCGGCGGCGCTCGCGTGGGGAGGCGGACAGCGGAGCCACGGATGGGCTTTGTGGATTTTCGGGGAGCCGACGGCGCGACGTTAGGACGGCTGCGTTTTAGAATCGATCGGAAACACAAGCGGCTCTCAGCGGCTCCTGGAGGAGAAGGATGAGCGTGTTCTCCGCTTGGAGAGGGGCGCTTTGAGGTGAAATTAAAATTTAAAAATGTCCGATTCTCAATAATGTCATAACTTTATTTTTAAGATTATTATGACGCCATGAGATTTAAAATCTTCACACAACGCTATTCGATTAGATTTTAGTGATAAATATCAAATATGTTGCAGACTTTTCAGTAGTTTAGTTTAATCTCATTTTTAGGTGAAACCTGATCATCCTCTGTGATGATGTGACATCCATAAATTTAATCTACAATAATCGTCAAATCTCAGTGTTTTTGTGCAGTTTTAGTTTTTTCACCCCAAATATAGCTAAATATATATATATAAAGTTATGCGTGGAGCTGAGTTTATTAGGTTGAGAWACTTAAATCCCTGATATTTGGTGTCAAATAAGATGCAATAAAAGTGGTCTAAACTTTATTTTCAGCGTGCTTTACACCTYATTACATGACTATTTTAAGGTGTGTGTCTCCTCAGTGGGACATGGCAAACGGAGGGGACCAGTTCGGCCTTGCAGAACGCCCTGACTCGGACTGCATGGACCCCCCGAAAGAGACCAAAGAGGAAACTCCCAGCTTCACCTTTAAATCTGCTGCTTCAGCTTCCAGTCAGCAGGCATGTTCAGCTGTGGATCAGGACGCATACATTAATCATTTATTTGACTTTTCAACTTTTATTTATTTATTTACACACACTGCTCATCTAGGCACGTTCACGCTGAAACATTTCATRATTTGATTTCAAACTACTGAGGTCAAACTCAGTGCATGGAAATTATTCACTACTTTTAGACCAAATCGCCCCCCTTTTTTTTAAATCCAGATTTTCAACGCAGTGCATGTAGCCTGKTGACTGCGGCTTATTTTGGGAGTTGAATCACCGTGTTTGTGCTCCGCTGCAGGGGATGGAGGCCATCAAAGTTCTCCTGCATGACAGGGAGCTGTGGAGCAAATTTGACGAAGTGGGAACTGAAATGATCATCACCAAGGCTGGAAGGTGGGAAAGAAAAGAAAAAAGTTTAAAAAATAAAAAATAAAAATCCTGCAG
>NW_013955407.1:3808-6447 GCF_001266775.1 Austrofundulus limnaeus
TAATAATAATAATAATAATAATAATAATAATAATAATAATAATAATAAATTCCAACCTCATTGTGTGTTTCTTTAATATGAATGATAAAAACTAATAAAGTTACGAGATGAGGCCCATAGTTTCTGTTTCCGTTACGCACAGAAAATAATAAATCACTGATAATGTTAGAAGGTTTATGAGTTGTCTTCTAATCACAAAGCCACCAGTTAGACCCAGACAAAGTGCTGCCGAAAAAAGAGATCTGCAAGAAGCGTCAATCTGCAGGAGATTAAGATTATAATCCCTCTCTGCCTTGTTTTTAATTTGAACAAATTGACACCACCCTATAAAGCCTGCAGCACGAGCTATATAAKTTGATATTTTCCAAAAATGCAATATTCCTCTAAGTCATTTTAATGACTCTGCTGTGTTTAATAAAATGTGGAACATTTTTTGTTGGATTTCTGTTTCTAAAACGGCCACGATCAGGTGATAAATAACCGTGAAATGTATAGGCCAGCATAGGATTCCCGATCATTCCTCCATGGTGTACCTGTGGTAATGCACGCATGGCTGCAGTTGAGTCTGATTTTTWAATAAAATCTCGTTCGGTTCCGGTGCAGCGGAGAGCGACGACGCGCCGCTGGAGAGGCCGCAGCCCGTGGCTTCGTGCGCCGCGGCGCCCGGCACCGGCACCGGCGAGGAGACCCGCGTGGAGCTGCAGGGATCCGACCTGTGGAAGCGGTTCCACGAGATTGGCACGGAGATGATTATCACCAAGGCTGGAAGGTGGGACATGCAGGAAAAGAAAATAAATAAATAAATAAATCAAAGAAGAAGAAAAATACGCACCAATTAAAGGCCGAGTTCCAATTGTTTTATTATTGTCGCCATGTTTCCAGTTTAAACTCACTGAGTGTTGAAATCATTTATTAGATTTTATTTTATTTTTTTCACTCAGGCGGATGTTTCCCGCCATGCGAGTGAAGATTACAGACTTGGACCCTCATCAGCAGTATTACATCGCCATGGATATAATCCCAGTGGACAACAAACGATACAGGTGAGACTCGTGCGCACCTTTAACTCATAATTGCTGTAAACCAGGGTTGTTCAACTAAATTGCTCCGGGGGCCARAGTTACTGCCTGTCAGCTGCTGAGGGGCCCAACATCCAGCAATAACATTATGTAAATAAAGCAAGTATTACAAAGATCTGTTACCTTTAAATTAGTTTCTTTTGCTGCATTTAATCATGAATACAACACACAGAACCCTATTAAAGTAGTAACATTATCAAAAACAAAAAGAACACATTCTGCCTCCTATTTGACACAAATATTTATGAATTGCCAAATTTTTAAACCAATTTTATTTTCACTTCATTTCATCTTCAACTGCTTGTAGTTTTAACTGTCTTGAGTGTTTATAGAAATGGTTTTACCAGCTTCTAGCCAAGATTCTGACGTTTCTGTAGATACAAACATGTCTATGTTTAACTAAAAGAACTTAGAGTAATTACAGTAGAAAACTGGGGGTTTGGGCTTAAGAGATGAATGAACCGATTGGCGGGCCGAACTTTGGTCAGTCGCGAGCCGGATGCGGCCCGCGGGCCGCCAGTTSAATAMCCCTGTTGTAAACTTTACAGACCCGCTCCTCTATTAAAAAAGATTTTAGTTGTGAATTGTTATCATGTAGTCTCAGTTTAGACTCATAGGCCTACACTTTGTGGGACAATCCAAGATTCTTCTCTGTCCACAAATGGCGCTTGGCTCCGGCGGTTTTGTCACGGTGGTTTTGTCGTCCKGTTTGGAGGAGGCCTTTTGGATGCCCGTGACCTCTGTAACCCAGAGGGTCAAACCAACAACAYAAAAAGTCCCTCTGAATCAGAGGAGTCCGTGGAGCCACGTCCCATACGTGCAATGAGCTCCACGTCGGTCCAAACTGCACAGCCGGCTCCACGGAGCGACAGCCGGTCTGTGTGGAGAAAACAGTCCCAGTGTTTAGGTTTACCAGCAGCTGAGCGAAACCCTGCAGAGTTGGATCGTTAAGAAARGCATCCACAATCAAATCAGTTCAGGCTGCTCAGCTGAATGTACTGAAACATGCCTCAAAAATACAATTTTCTATATTTGTGCAAAATGGTTCCCAAAGCAGCATTTTTTAAAAAATGAAACATTTTAAACAACTACAGGACCAAAACAACATAAAACAAATAAAATAAGAGAATAAAATAAAATAAGACAAGCTCTATACACTCTAAAAATAAAATGTTGGATTTACTTAACCATGTTATGTGACCTGGTTCCACTTAACTAAGTTGAGTAAATTCAAAGCAACATACTCATGTTCTTTGGTTAAAAACTGGTATATTGCTTTGAATTTACTCAACTCAGTTAAGTGGAACCAGGTAACATAACATGGTTAAGTAAATCCAACATTTCATTTTTTACAGTGCAGATGCTCCTGAATGGAGGAAACTTTAGGCTCTTTGAACAAAGCTTTTTGGTCAGTCTGTTTCATTTAGGGCAACTAAAACGTAGAACACACTTCCTGATGAGTTAAAAATGTGACAATGTATATTTTTTCACCCCAGGGGGATTGGCTTTTGAGTGGCACTGTGCAATAAGATGTTTTAAATAATTATAATTATAATTATT
>NW_013955407.1:7447-8822 GCF_001266775.1 Austrofundulus limnaeus
GTCATGTAAGAGAAAAGAAGAGAGGAGTGATTTAATAAAGCAACAGAAAGCCTCATTCAACCATTTATGAGCTGCGAAACAAAAAGAATATGAAATACATATTTGTTGGGGGAATTTGAAGTTATTTCTAAAATGATCTCTAAAAAATAAACACATTCATCAATTAACGCAAGAGCCTGAAAATATATTTTTAAAAATATTACATTCTCTGATTCCTCTCCTGTCTTTGAACGGTGAAGGTACGTCTATCACAGCTCCAAATGGATGGTGGCAGGGAACGCAGACTCCCCCGTGCCCCCCAGAGTCTACATCCACCCTGACTCCCCAGCTTCAGGYGAGACTTGGATGCGTCAGGTGGTCAGTTTTGACAAACTCAAACTGACCAACAACGAGCTGGATGACCAGGGACATGTATGGACTTCAACATTTCTTCATTTTTTTAAAAATTATTTCTTGTATTTAAGGGTTCATTGCCTGATTCCTTGCATGTTTTTTTTGTGGTTAATGTGTTTTTCTGCTGCTGTGTGCAAAACCCAACAAGAAAAACTTGATTTGTTTTTCTCTCTCATCTCGTTTAGATCATTCTTCACTCCATGCACAAGTACCAGCCGCGGGTTCACGTCATCCACAAGGAGTGTGGAGACGATTTATCTCCGGTGAGAGCCGTTCCAGACGGGGAGGGCACCCGTACCTTCTCCTTCCCCGAGACCGTGTTCACCACCGTCACGGCATATCAGAACCAACAGGTAGAATYATAAACTCTCTTCATCCACTCTTCATGCAAAGAGTGACGTAATGGGGTCCAAAACACACAAAAATAAATAGAGGGTTAGTACTTTTTGATTACCCAACTCTAAAAGATTGTTGACTTGCTTTGTTAAAACTAAAACCAATAAATACAAATTATATAATTTCCTCAACAAATTCTAATTATTAAACACAAGTTAGGATGAATAAAAGTAAGTTAAGTTCTGTTTATCAAGTTTGCACAAATTTACAATAAACTGGCTTAAAATATCATCTAATTGTGCTATCATCATGTTGCACATGCTGATTTTAAAATGTTTTTACAGTTTGTGTAAAACCTGAAATTCTCTTGTAAATTTTAACATAATACATTTTTACAAAGTGTTGTAAATTAACTTTAAAATTTTTCATGTGTTCAGCTTTCTAAAGTGTAAACGGACAAATTAGAAATGAAAAAGATGTTCGATTTGAAAATGAAAGAAAGTAATAGTTTAAATACAAATAAAACTGTTTGATGCAATTATAAATGAAATAAATCATCAATATATTTAAAATAAATATGTAAGGGTAATAAAACACATAAAAAAAATTCATATCATAATCTTATTGTTTTCTCTTGTCTTCATTA
>NW_013955408.1:0-681 GCF_001266775.1 Austrofundulus limnaeus
CACACATACACAAACACACACTCAGGCTGAGCAATGAGGCCAGATGGACTCACAGCGTGGGACGTTGGCCTTTCACACTCTGGAGACTTAATTTCTCTGCATTTGTTCTCCTTCACCAACCCCCTTTATTCCTCCTTTTTATCACCCAACTTATCCTCTCTCTCCTCCACTTTCTGCACCTTTTTTACAACTTTGCCTTTCTTTTGTTTCCTCTGAGACGTCTGTTCTCCTACGGCTTTTTATTTACTGAGTAATACCTGATAAGGCTCGTGTTTGGTAAAATAGTTAATCCGACTCTTCAGCTCTAAAACACATCATGAAGGTCAAATGTTGTCACATTATTTTACCATTAAATAAAATAAAAATATGAAGTGTGCGAGGAGATAAACTCAGGAGGAGCACTTCCACTCTGATTGCCTCCATAATTAAATAGACTTAATAAGATGGAGAAACGCTTCGTCCTCTAAGCTTTTGGACCGCCGTAAATATTGATCACAGGTTGGACGCAATTACCATAATGGAGCAAAATAAAGGAGGAAAAAAATTTGCATCCTCTGACAAAATGTTGGCTTAGGTGTGCAGTTTATAGGAAAAAAGATGTTACCAAAAGCTTTGCAAGCAGGCGACTCTTGATTTAAAGAGTTGGAGTATTTTCCAACAGGAAAAAAAAAACCTTAAATG
>NW_013955408.1:2909-3231 GCF_001266775.1 Austrofundulus limnaeus
ATAAAATTAATTTTATAAATCTGTATTGTTCGATACAAGTGTGTATTGAACGGTTTGCTACAGATGCATGTATTGCTGAACCCCTACTAATAGTGGAACTAACTTGTCATTTTAGCAGATTAGCTTTTATGCTAAATTTAAAAATCTGTTAGCAGACCGGTTAACTTTTGCTAAATTGGGTTTTGTCAACTTTCTGTTGGCTAACAGCTAACTAAGGCTACGTTCACACTGCAGGCAAATCTGACCCAAATCCGATTTTTTTTGACCATCTGACTGATATCCGATTTTTATGACAGTCTGAACGAGACAAATCCGATTTTTT
>NW_013955408.1:5730-5960 GCF_001266775.1 Austrofundulus limnaeus
ATGATTTAAGCTTCCTCTGTAGTACAGTTTGCTCTCCTTTTAGACCATTAATCTGATGGTAGCATTAGCTTAGGTGATAACACCCTCCAGGAAGTTATCACAGCTAAAGAGAAAATCAAGCAAGGCCCAGTTTTCTTGATGAGAAAAACAAACAAACACCAAAACAGATGAAATAACAGCAGATCTTTAACATAAAACCTTCATGTTACTTTCAACAAAAACAGCAGGAC
>NW_013955408.1:6252-7069 GCF_001266775.1 Austrofundulus limnaeus
TTTTTAAGCTTCAACATTTCCGGCCTCGACCCCACCGCGCACTATAATATATTTGTGGATGTAATCCTGGCTGATCCGAATCACTGGCGATTCCAGGGCGGAAAGTGGGTGCCATGTGGGAAGGCGGACACGAATGTGATAGGTAGCCCCCTGCGTTTTCAAACCATCAAAACATTCCTATATTCTGTTTTATTCTTATTGGTTTGGTTTATATATTTAGTTTGAAAGGAATCCCTTATAAGTGTGTAAATATTGTCCTTTTTTTTTGGCCTGATTTTGTGAAGGCAACAGAGTTTACATGCACCCGGACTCACCGAACACCGGTGCGCACTGGATGCGTCAGGAGATCTCCTTTGGAAAACTAAAGCTCACAAACAACAAAGGTGCCTCCAACAACACGGGCCAGGTAATTCTAAAATTTAATTTTATTAATTGCCTTTTTTGCTCTTTTTTTATTTGTTGCACTCTAAAGTTATTATTATTTTTATTATTATTTGTACTTCTTCGCTTTTAAGGTTTATTTGTCTTCACAAACTTGAAAAAAATAAAATAAGAATCTCGTCCTAAAATTGCAACTCCAGATGGTGGTCCTCCAGTCTCTGCACAAGTACCAGCCCAGGCTCCATGTGGTGGAGGTGAACGAGGACGGGACAGAGGACACGAGCCAACCTGGACGAGTCCAGACTTTTACCTTCACGGAGACGCAGTTCATCGCCGTCACCGCGTACCAGAACACAGACGTACGGCCCAGATTTGGCTTTGTGTTCACTCTCATCCTGTCACTCACACACGATTTAGCACATTTTTTGTACAAAAA
>NW_013955408.1:8043-8742 GCF_001266775.1 Austrofundulus limnaeus
CTCGCTCGCTCACCAGAAGGCAGGCTCACTCGCTTGCTTACCAGAAGACAGGCTTCCTCGCTCACTTGGTCACTCACCAGAAGGCAGACTCACTCGCTCACCAGAAGGCAGGCTTGCTCACTCGCTTGCTCACTGGAAGGCAGGAAGGAGGGAAGGAAGGCAGGCTGGCAGGCTCGCTCACCAGAAGGAAGGATGGAAGAAAGGGAGGAAGGAAGGACGTCAGGCAGGCTCTCTCGCTTGCTCGCTCACTAGAAGGCAGGCTCGCTCGCTCACTCG
Source organism: Austrofundulus limnaeus (assembly GCF_001266775.1). Classification (NCBI taxonomy): domain Eukaryota; kingdom Metazoa; phylum Chordata; class Actinopteri; order Cyprinodontiformes; family Rivulidae; genus Austrofundulus; species Austrofundulus limnaeus. The sequence goes on from NW_013955408.1 coordinate 8,320, forward strand.
CTTGCTCACCAGAAGGCTCGCTCGCTCACTAGCTCGCCTGCCTGCCTTCTGGTGAGCAAGTGAGCGAGCGAGCCTGCCTGCCTTCTGGTGAGCGAGTGAGAGAGCCTGGCTTATGGTGAGCGAACGAGCGAGACTGCTAGCCTTCTGGTGAGCGAGCGAACGAGCGAGACTGCTAGCCTTCTGGTGAGCGAGTGAGAGAGCCTGGCTTATGGTGAGCGAACAAGCGAGACTGCTAGCCTTCTGGTGAGCGAGCGAACGAGCGAGACTGCTAGCCTTCTGGTGAGCGAGCGAACGAGCGAGACTGCTAGCCTTCTGGTGAGCGAGTGAGAGAGCCTGGCTTATGGCGAGCGAACGAGCGAGACTGCTAGCCTTCTGGTGAGCGAGTGAGTGAGCGAGCGAGCAAGCCTGCCTTCTGGTGAGCGA
>NW_013955408.1:11802-12786 GCF_001266775.1 Austrofundulus limnaeus
AAGGCACGCAGGCACACCGAAAGGCACGCAGGCACACCGGAAGGCAGGCAGGCACACCGGAAGGCAGGCAGGCACACCGAAAGGCAGGCAGGCACACCGAAAAGCACGCAGGCACACCGAAAGGCACGCAGGCACACCGGAAGGCAGGCAGGCAGGCACACCGAAAGGCAGGCAGGCACACCGAAAGGCACGCAGGCACACCGGAAGGCAGGCAGGCACACCGGAAGGCAGGCAGGCAGGAGGCGGGCGGGCGGGCGTGAGCTCTTTCATATAATTTTACTCACAGTGGGGAAATAATGCTTACCAAAGTAGAGAAAAGCCAGCGTACAACCAAGCCCCCACATGTCAATGCTTGAATCCATGGTAGGTATATCCAGTAAAACTTCTGGCGCCGTATATCCATAAGTTTCAGGGATTTCAGATCTAGATAACTCAGTTGTTTTACAAGCAGAACTGAAATCTATTAATTTGACCCTCAAAGGCTGTGTTTCTTGATCAACAAACATGATGTTTTCTGGTTTAATGCTTGCATGTGTGATATCAGAGTTTCTTAGTGTGCCAAGCGCTTTTAACAGCTGTCGAGCAATCTCTCTGATTTCGGACAGAGTCATAGGTTCCCATTTACGAAGTGTCATGAAATCCAATAAGTTCAGATCCAGTTTTTCAAAAGCAAAACAAGTCCACTCCTTAAATTGAAAGCTTTCCAAAAACTGTATTATGGAGCTTTTGTCAACATCCAGATCTTTGATCAGATGTAATATTTTCATTTCTCTGTCAGCTGAATGCTCAAATTCTTTTCGGAGGCATTTCATGACAAGATTTCGCTTTGCGTGCATTATTTCTCCTCGTTTGACGACTCTGAGAAGTTTATCACCCTTGCTGGCACATGGATTCATTTTAAATTCTTTTTGAATGTCGATATTTAACAAGTTTTCCTCTGGAATCAAAGTATTTTTGATTGGAATTGAAAATACATGTAATTAC
>NW_013955408.1:13786-15048 GCF_001266775.1 Austrofundulus limnaeus
CGGAGGACCCGTCCTGTCGTTTTGGACACAGCCTATTTACACTCAAATTCTATGTTGTATGCATAGGTTGCTATGGAAACCTCCCTCCCCTATCCCCCCTATCCGTTTGTTTATGTTACATATTTTTCCAAAGAGTGCTAATTGTTTGCTGTTTTTAAGTTAGCCAACTAAGCTAACAACAGCTACTCAAGTTGTTAAGAAGCTAACTTTGTTAACTAGCAGAATGCTAACATGAAAGTTAGCGTGATCGCTTGACAAAAGAGTACAGAGCTCTCAAGCCTTCAACATAAAATCTCTTCATTTGCTGAATCAAGTGTTATTTTATATTGTAGGTGAAGGTTTTTGCCTTACACACTGTCATCCTGTCCAGTCTACAACACACTTTCTGTAAAAAAAATACACAGAATCACACAAGTGCCCAGCTGTCTCTGATCTGGCTGAGAGTCGATTTGTTCGTCATTCAGCAGATTCATACTGTGGGCTAATCTGAGCCAACAGCTGGGTGACTGCAGCCCCACTTAGAATAAAACTGAATTCAACTCCTGAATAACAGAATTAATTCATCTTCTTGCTGCGAAGCGTCTTAGCTAACCCATTTCTGCAGGCAGCTCCAAGTTGGTCCTGAGTGACACAGAGCGTTGCCTGGAGCCCAGACCCAATTTAGCAATCAGAGAGGCCCCGTGTAACAACCGCTACAGGAAGCTATAATCAATTATAATTTCTCAAAGCAGAGTGGTGAGTGCCAGGCTCACCTTTCTGCTGCGGTTTCATCTCTACAGACTTTCATTTATTCAACTTTCTATTTAGCAGCATGCTCCACCTCAGCTTCTATCACTGATCAAAGGCTGCAGTTATGGTCCCGATGGAAAGTTAATTCAAACACAAACAGTAAATAATTATCATTAGATTCTGACAGATAAATTATAGACACTGCTGGTTTTATTAAACTACTATGTTTAAAAATTACAGGTGTAGAATAACACACAGGAAATTAATTATCACCCGCCTGTCATCCAGTGACCTATAAACAGACAAGAATACTTGGAAAAAGGTTTGATGATTTTAGCTTATAACTAGCAAATGCTACTTTTATTTGTTAACTAGCATTTAGCCTTCTGCTTCTTTTACCTTTATTATGTTTCAGTTACTCAAGCAAATTTCAAATTTTACTGCAACTATGCAAAAAATGGCTAAACGTAGCAAAAGGTTCACTGAAAGCTATTTGTAGCTATGCACAAGTTTCTGTAAAAGCGCATGTAGGC
>NW_013955408.1:16048-16356 GCF_001266775.1 Austrofundulus limnaeus
AAAATATGGCCACCAAGCACACTAACACACGCTCGCTCACCTGAAGACAGGCTCACTAACACACGCTCGTTCACCAGAAGGCAGGCTTGCTTGCTCACTCCCTCGCTTGCTCACCAGAAGGCAGGCTCACTCGCTCACTTGCTCGCTTGCTCACCAGAAGAAAGGCTCGCTCGCTCACTTGCTTGCTCACCAGAAGGCAGGCTCGCTCGCTCGGTCACTCGCTCGCTCACCAGAAGGCAGGCTCGCTCTTTCACTCACTTGCTCGCTCACCAGAAGGCAGGCTCGCTCTTTCACTCACTTGCTCGCTC
>NW_013955408.1:18814-19306 GCF_001266775.1 Austrofundulus limnaeus
GTATTTCAGGTGTGCAAGAAATTAATCCATTCAGAGAGTTATGATAACAACAAATCCAGTTTGTTTTTGTTTTAACTGGTGGCTTGAGCAGTTCAGTCGTGAGTCCAGAAGATGGGGGTAAGACGGTAATGAAGTCCAAAGATCTTATTGTTCCATATTTTTCTAACAGAGCACTTCGCTCTCAGACTGCAGGTTTAAGCTACGTTCAGACCGAACCATTGATTTATATTACTGGATTGGGAGTGGCTAGCGCGTTGCTACATACATTGACGTGCAATAGATATCAATGTCCTTTGCTTGATTGATAATACCTGGGACATTTATGAACATATTAGCTGTGTATTTATTTGATAATTTTGATGATGGCATTTCAGAAAATTTTATGTTTATTGTTTTTTTTTACAATGGATGATTGTATGTTGTAAATCACTTTGAACCGTTTTATTGCTGAAATGTGCTTTACAAATAAACTTGACATGACCTATTCTGCAC
>NW_013955408.1:20306-20623 GCF_001266775.1 Austrofundulus limnaeus
CTTTATTATGTTTCAGTTACTCAAGCAAATTTCTAATTTTACTGCAACTATGCAAAAAATGGCTAAACGTAGCAAAAGGTTCACTAAAGGAAATTCAGCAAAAGGCTCACTGAAAGCTATTTGTAGCTATCCACAAGTTTCTGTAAAAGCGCATGTAGGCTGCCATGACAGACGCTAGTCCCGCGCACAGCCCTCCCAACGGTTCAGTATTTCAGGTGTGCAAGAAATTAATCCATTCAGAGAGTTATGATAACAACAAATCCAGTTTGTTTTTGTTTTAACTGGTGGCTTGAGCAGTTCAGTCGTGAGTCCAGAAG